>NC_142871.1:121427272-121730303 GCF_051225735.1 Oryctolagus cuniculus
TTTTAGCCCTGTCTATGTTCCTGTTGTCTCTCTACTTTTTACTTGTTGAATATCATGGTAGTGGCACATTAAGTCTGAATGCATAATGAATTGAAATTATGTTATTGCAAAAATTAAGGGAGAGGCTGGTGCTGTGGTGTAGTGGGTTAAAGCCCCAGCCTGCAGAGCCAGTATCCCATATGGGCACCAGTTTGAGTCTCAGCTGCTCCACTTCCAATCCAGCTCTCTGCTATGTCCTAGGAAAGTACTAGAAGATGGTGCAAGTCCTTGGGCCCCTGCACCCACATGGGAGACCTTGAAGAAGCTCTTGGCTCCTGACCAGATTGCATAGTTCCAGCCTTTACAGTCATTGGGGAGTTAACCAGAAGGTGGAAGACTCTCTCTCTCTCTGGCTCTACCTCTCTATCTAACTCTTTCAAATAAATAAAATAAATCTCAAAAAAAAGTAAACAAATAAAAAACAAAAAAAATTAATTAAAGAGAAGAAAGGAAAGAGAGGATGAAGAGGGGATTGAAGGTGAGAGGAAATATGGTTATCTTCTTGGAACTGTGTCTATGTATACGTGAAATCTGTTCTCTTTATATTAATAAAAATATTTAAATATAAATTATTCTTTCAACCATTTACAGTATTTTAAAGTAATCACAGATCATTAAAACTATAGTAATGTAACACTGTTAACCATTAGTTTAACAAAGGTATAAAAAAGTTTTACAAAACTGTTTTCAGTGATACTGATATGCATAGACTTTTCTTTTTAAATTTTAGCTCCCCCATAAATGTTTATAACTGTTGTTTATAGTCCGACTAAACTAGCATATTTTTGCTTTTTATTTGATAAACATTTTATTTTAGCCTTTTTACTGTAATGTAAATTTAAAATATGCTATCTCAAAAACTTTAAAAACATAAAGAAAGGGAAATGCAAGGAGGGTGGGAGGTTGGGGGTAGGGAAGAAGGAATATCATTATGTTTTTAGAATTATATCTACAAGTCCCAATGAATATGTTAAAAATTAATTTAAAATATTTAAAAATAAACTAAAATAATAAAAAATAAATTAACCTTCACAATAAACTATATAAAATTAATAAAATGGTACCATATACAATAGCATCAATATAATTGCATGCTTCCAAGTAAATATAACTCAGGAAATGAAAGATCTGTACAATGCAAACTGTAAGACAGTAATGAAAGAAACTGAAGAAGACACAAATAAATGGAAAGATATCCAATGTTTACTGAATGTTTCGGATTGAAGAAAAAATTTCTACTAAATTTATGTAGAAGTTTAAACTCTGAAGTCCTAATGCTAATGATTAATGGATTAAGGGTGTATTTGAACTAATTATGGGGTCTGAAATGGAGATCTGGTGGGAGGCTTGCCCTCAGAAGTTGACTCTTGTGAGAGCTTTGGTTATATTTAAGCAGAGTTCTCCCTGGCTTCTTCTGAGCTATGGATAAGTACCAATCTTTGTTCACACAGGATGCTAATTCCACAGATAGCATAGACCAGGACTGAATTTTTGCCAGTCAACAATCATTGAGACAGGATGGGAGATGTAAGTTTCCCCAGATTAGAAAATCAGGACTTTCCTAGTGCCGTTTTCATTTAGTTCAGAGAGTAGAGGCATTCTTTCTGAACATGAAGAGCTCTCTACTTCTAGGGCTCTCTCCAATTCCTTCCATGTGAGCTCCAACACTTTTCTGATTTTTCTACTAAACAGCCTTGTTCACAGGGCAGTAGCTCTAACAGTTTCGTTCCTTGTCCTGCATGGATATGTGTATTAGATCACAAATAATGAGTCATTTTGAAAAAGATACAAAATTTGCAAAGGCGAGTTTTTCTAAAACAACTAAGGCTGTCATACAATACATAAATTGGGCTTCTTTTTTAAGATATATTTTTTATTTACTTGAAAGGCAGAGTTACAGAGAGAGGAGGAGGAGGAGGTGGAAGAAGAGGGAGAGAATCTTCTATCCACTGGTTCATTCACCAGATGACTATAATAGCCAGGGTTGGGCCAGGAGAAGGCCAGGAGCCAGAAGCTTCTTCCCAGTCTCCCCATGTGGGTGCAGAGGTCCAAGTATGTGGGCCATCCTCTACTGCTTTCCCAGGCACATTAGCAGAGAATTGGATTGGATGTAGAACAGCCAGGTCTTGAACCAGTGCCCATAGGGTATGATGACACCACAGGTGGTAAATTTACCTGCTCTGCCATAGTGCCAGCCCAAATTGTGCTTCTTTAAGACAAAAGCTTATTTGGACAACTGAGATCAGGATCTATAGTGCAGATATTTGTTTTTTATTCCTTGACCATTAATTCTACCTAAACTATACAGAATATATTAGTACCTGAGAGAAAGTTTGTGTCTTCTCTTCTGTCGCCCTTAAGTTTTTGCTGTGTCACAATATATTATAAGAGAAACATTGAAAAGCAGTCTTGAACCAGTTATCAAAACTTTGCCTAGGTAGTTCTCTTAAGTTCTTTACTCTGAAGAACTTCGAGCTGGGTAAAGCTAATTTTTCAAAAGGTGAGATGGTTGAAGAAGGAAGCAGAGGGTACAGAGTTTTAGAATAATCCATATATATGTAAAGGAAATATTACCTTTTTCACTTGCAATATTAAGAAAAACATAGTGGTTATGATATAGATATATTATGTACTCCCAGATGACTGAAGTGCAAATATTTGAATTACAATAATTTGAGGATGAGAACCTGGAATCATCTGTACTTACACTTACTTTGGTCCTGTCTTAGAATCAGGAAAGGCTGTCAAGAATATCTTAAAATGACAATTATAACTGCTTGATCTTAGGGTACAACAAACTATGTTTATATAAATGAGAGTGAGCATTTCATTTTTCGCTCTTCAAAAAGGCACCAGATAAAATGTAATGACCAGGGGTTGGCACTGTAGCATAGTAGGCTAAGCCTCCTCCTGCAGGGCCAGCATCCCATATGGGTGCAGGTTAGTCTCCCTGCAGCTCCTTTTCCTATGCAGCTCTCTGCTTTTGGCCTGGGAAAACACCAGAAGATAGCCCAATTCCTTGGCCCCTCCGCACACATGTGGGAGATCCAGAAGAATCTCCTGGCTCCTGGCTTTGGATCTGCCCAGCTCTTGCTGTTGCAGTCATTTGGGGAGTGAGTCAGTGGATGAAAGACCTTTCTCTCTGTATCTCTCTTTCTCTTTGACTCTTCCTCTCAAATAAATAAATAAGCAAAAATATTTAAAAAACATAATGACCAACATGTCTGGACTGTTTCTTTTATATTTTACTTTAGAAAAAGTTTCTTAAGTACAGTAAGTTTCAGGGCATTTGTAAATTTCTTTTTACTCAAGAGAAAGAAGACCTACTGATGAAAATATTGGCGTTTCTTTTCAGAGTTTTTGGCTCTTTGAATTTGCCTTTTGACAAATCCCATGTAAATGCTGACTGACTGCCCTTGCTCAGTGCACATCTTAAAGCATTACATTGAAAGAAGATAAATCTGCTTAGATAAGAATAACAGATTCTTACTGAATTGCTGGATCTGATTTTCTGTTGAGACTTTTTGTTTGATAACAGTCATAGTTTTTTTCTAGAAACACTTAGCTATAAAGATATATCAAAATTCTAGACAGTCACTGATTAACACATTGGAAATTTCCTATTATTTTAAGTGATATTTATGTAACATTTGAGCGTATTTATCCTAATGTCTGTTTACTGTTGTCCATCCTTTCTGCATAGGCTGGCTTTTGAATAACTGGGAGGCATATTTTACAGAATGCTCATGAGATACCCTTTCAAATTGAGGTGATGTTATTCACCCAAGTCTTGGCTCAAAATGATAAGCTTTTAGATGGTCAGATGCCAGCAAGACAGGAAAGTGAGCATCTCTCAAGAATTATTTATTTATTTATTTATTTTTTTTTTTAACTTTTATTTAATGAATATACGTTTCCAAAGTACGAATAATGGATTACTATGGCTTCCCCCCCATACCGTCCCACCCACAACCCTCCCCTTTCCCACTCCCTCTCCCCTTCCATTCACATCAAGATTCATTTTCGATTATCTTAATATACAGAAGATCAGCTTAGTATACATTAAGTAAGGATTTCAACAGTTTGCTCCCACACAGAAACATAAAGTGAAAAATAATAGATGATTTTTTTAAATGATGATGAAATCAGAGCAGACCTATTGTCATGTTTAATCCCAGTGAGAGTCAAGTTGGGAGTTGATAGTTTCTTTTCTTTTCTTTTTTTTTTTTTTTTTTTTTTTTTTTTTTTTTACAGAGGATCAGTTTAGTATGCATTAAGTAAAGATTTCAACAGTTTGCACCCCCATAGAAACACAAAGTGAAATATATTATTTGAGTACTCATTATAGCATTAAATCTCAATGCACAGCACATTAAGGACAGAGATCCTACATGAGGAGTAAGTGCACAGTGACTCCTGTTGTTGACTTTACCAATTGACACTCCTGTCTATGGCATCAGTAATCTCCCTATGCTCCAGTCATGAGTTTCCAAGGCTATGGAAGCCCCTTGAGTTCTCCGACTCTTATCTTGTTTAGACAAGGTCATAGTCAAAGTGGAGGTTCTCTCCTCCATTCAGAGAAAGGTACCTCCTTCTTTGAAGACCTGTTCTTTCCACTGAGATCTCACTCACAGAGATCTTTTGCCAGAGTGTCTTGGCTTTCCATGCCTGAAATACTCTCATGGGCTTTTCAGCCAGATCTGAATGCCTTTAGGGCTGATTCTGAGGCCAGAGTGCTATTTAGGGCATCTGCCATTCTATGAGTCTGCTGAGTATCTCACTTCCCATGTTGGATCACTCTCCCCTTTATTTATTCTATCGGTTAGTGTTAGCAGGTACTAGACTTGCTTATGTGCTCCCTTTGACTCTTAGTCCTTTCATTATGATCAATTGCGAACTGAAATTGATCACTTGGACTAGTGAGATGGCATTGGTACATGCCACCTTGATGGGATTAAATTGGAGTCCCCTGGTATGTTTCTAACTCTACCATTTGGGGCAAGTCAGCTTGAGCATGTCCCAAATTATATATCTCTTCCCTCTCTTATTCCTACTCTTATGTTTAACAGGGATCACATTTCAGTTAAATTTCAACACTTAAGAATAACTGTGTATTAATTACAGAATTGAATCAGTCATATTAAGTAGAACAGACAAAAAAACTACTAAGAGGGATAATGTATTAAGTTGTTCATTAACAGTCAGGGCTATGCTGATCAAGTCACCGTTTCCCATAGTGTCCCTTTCACTTCAACAAGTTTCCTTTTTGGTGTTCAGTCAGTTGTCACCGATCAGGGAGAACATATGGTATTTGTCCCTTTGGGACTGGCTTATTTCACTCAGCATGATGTGTTCCAGATTCCTCCATTTTGTTGCAAATGACTGGATTTCGTTATTTCTTACTGCAGTATAGTATTCTAAAGAGTACATATCCCATAATTTCTTTATCCAGTCTACCGTTGATGGGCATTTAGGTTGGTTCCAGGTCTTAGCTATTGTGAATTGTGCTGCAATAAACATTAGGCTGCAGACCGCTTTATTGTTTGCCAATTTAAATTCCTTTGGGTAAATTCCAAGGAGTGGGATGGCTGGGTCGAACGGTAGGGTTATCTTCAGGTTTCTGAGGAATCTCCAGACTGATTTCCATAGTGGCTTGACCAGTTTGCATTCCCACCAACAGTGGGTTAGTGTCCCTTTTTCCCCACATCCTCGCCAGCATCTGTTGTTGGTAGATTTCTGAATGTGAGCCATTCTAACCGGGGTGAGGTGGAACCTCATTGTGGTTTTGATTTGCATTTCTCTGATTGCTAATGACCTTGAACATTTTTTCATGTGCCTGTTGGCCATTTGGATTTCCTCTTTTGAAAAATGTCTATTGAGGTCCTTGGCCCATCTCTTAATTGGGTTGTTGGTTTTGTTTTTGTGGAGTTTCTTGATCTCTTTGTAGATTCTGGTTATTAACCCTTTATCTGTTGCATAGTTTGCAAATATTTTTTCCCATTCTGACGGTTGTCTCTTCACTCTCCTGACTGTTTCTTTTGCAGTACAGAAACTTCTCAATTTGATGCAATCCCAATAGTTAATTTTGGCTTTGACTGCCTGTGCCTCCCGGGTCTTTTCCAGAAACTCTTTGCCTGTGCCAATATCTTGAAGGGTTTCTCCAATGTTCTCTAGTAACTTGATGGTGTCAGGTCGTAGATTTAGGTCTTTAATCCATGTTGAGTGGATTTTTGTGTAAGGTGTAAGGTAGGGGTCTTGCTTCATGATTCTGCACGTGGAAACCCAGTTTTCCCAGCACCATTTATTGAATAGACTGTCCTTGCTCAAGGAATTAGTTTTAGATCCTTGATCAAATATAAGTTGGCTGTAGATGTTTGGGTTGATTTCTGGTATTTCAATTCTGTTCCATTGGTCTATCCTTCTGTTTCTGTACCAGTACCATGCTGTTTTGATTACAACTGCCCTGTAGTATGTCCTGAAATCTGGTATTGTGATGCCTCCGGCTTTGTTTTTGTTGTACAAGATTGCTTTAGCTATTCGAGGTCTCTTGTGCCTCCATATAAATTTCAGCACCAATTTTTCCAGATCTGAGAAGAAGGTCTTCGGTATCTTGATTGGTATTGCATTGAATCTATAAATTGCTTTTGGGAGAATGGACATTTTGATGATATTGATTCTTCCAATCCATGAGCATGGCAGATTTTTCCATTTCTTGGTATCCTCTTCTATTTCTTTCTTTAAGGTTTTGTAATTTTCATCATAGAGATCTTCAACATCCTTGGTTAAGTTTATTCCAAGGTATTTGATTGTTTTTGTAGCTATTGTGAATGGGATTGATCTTAGAATTTCTTCCTCAGCCATGGCATTGTCTGTGTATACAAAGGCTGTTGATTTGTGTGCATTGATTTTATACCCTGCTACTTTGCCAAACTCTTCTATGAGTTCCAATAGTCTCTTGGTAGAGTTCTTTGGGTCCCCTAAATAAAGAATCATGTCATCTGCAAAGAGGGATAGTTTGAGTTCTTCCTTCCCAATTTGTATCCCTTTAATTTCTTTTTCTTGCCTAATAGCTCTGGCTAGAACCTCCAGAACTATATTGAATAGCAGTGGTGAGAGTGGACATCCCTGTCTGGTCCCAGATCTCAGTGGAAATGCTTCCAACTTTTCCCCATTCAATAGGATGTTGGCTGTGGGTTTTTCATAGATTGCTTTGATTGTATTGAGGAATGTTCCTTCCAAACCCAGTTTGCTTAGAGTTTTCATCATGAACGGGTGTTGTATTTTATCAAATGCTTTCTCGGCATCTATTGAGAGAATCATATGGTTTTTCTTCTGCAGTCTTTTAATGTGGTGTATCACATTGATTGTCTTGCGCACATTAAACCATCCCTGCATACCAGGGATAAATCCCACTTGGTCTGGGTGGATGATCTTTCTGATGTGTTGTTGCATTCTATTGGCGAGAATTTTATTGAGGATTTTTGCATCTATGTTCATCAGGGATATTGGTCTGTAATTCTCTTTCAGTGCTGCATCTTTTCCCGGCTTAGGAATTAAGGTGATGCTGGCTTCATAGAAAGAATTTGGGAGGATTCCCTCTTCTTCAATTGTTCTGAATAATTTGAGAAGAATTGGAGTTAGTTCTTCTTTAAATGTCTGGTAGAATTCAGCAGTGAATCCATCTGGTCCTGGGCTTTTCTTTGTTGGGAGGGCCTTTATTACTGTTTCAATTTCTGTCTCAGTTATGGGTCTGTTTAGGTTTTCGATGTCTTCCTGGTTCAATTTAGGTAGGTTGCATGTGTCCAGGAATCTATCCATTTCTGGTAGGTTTCCCTGTTTGCTGGCATACAAGTCCTTGTAGTAATTTCTGATGATTCTTTTTATTTCTGTGGTGTCTGTTGTTACATTTCCTTTTTCATCTCTGATTTTATTGATTTGGGTCTTTTCTCTTCTTTTTTTAGTTAGTTGGGCCAATGGGGTGTCAATTTTGTTTATTTTTTCAAAAAACCAGCTCCTCGTTTGGCTGATTTTTTGTAATGTTTTTCTTGATTCAATCCTGTTGATTTCTTCTCTGATTTTAATTATTTCTCTTCTCCTACTAGATTTGGGTCTGGTTTGCTGTAGGTTTTCTAGATCCTTGAGGTGAATAGAAAGCTCATCTATTTGGTGCCTTTCCAATTTCTTGATGTAGGCACCTATTGATATAAACTTTCCTCTTAACACTGCTTTTGCTGCGTCCCATAAGTTTTGGTATGTTGTGCTGTTATCCTCATTTACTTCCAGAAAGTTTTTGATTTCTCTTTTGATTTCTTCTATGACCCATTGTTCATTCAGGAGCATGTTGTTCAATCTCCATGTGTTTGCGTATGCTCTAGGGATTCCTGAGTTGTTCATTTCCAACTTCATTCCTTTATGGTCTGAGAAGCTGCATGGTATGATTCTAATTCTTTTGAATTTGCTGAGACTTGCTTTATGGCCTAGTATGTGGTCAATCCTAGAGAAGGTTCCATGTACTGCTGAGAAGAATGTATAATCTTTAGCTGTAGGATTGAAAGTTCTGTATATATCTGTTAGATCCATTTGGGCTATAGTGTCGTTTAAATCTACTGTATCCTTGTTGATCTTCTGTCCTATTGATCTGTCTATTTCTGAGAGTGGAGTATTGAAGTCCCCCAGTACTATTGTATTGGGGTCTAAGTCTCCCTTTAAGTCCGTTAACAAATCTTTTAGATAAACCGGTGCCCTGTAGTTAGGTGCATATACATTGATAATTGTTATATCTTCCTGTTGAATTGATCCCTTAATCATTATGTAGTGTCCCTCTTTGTCTCTCTTAACAGTTTTTGTGGTAAAGTTTATGGTGTCTGATATTAAGATGGCTACGCCTGCTCTTTTTTCATTTCTGTTGGCATGGTATATCTTTTTCCAGCCTTTCACTTTCAGTCTGTATGGATCTTTGTTGGAAAGATGTGTTTCTTGTAAGCAGCAAATAGATGGGTTTTGTTTTTTAACCCAATCAGCCAAACGGTGTCTTTTAACTGGACAGTTCAGGCCATTCACGTTCAATGTGACTAATGATAAGTGGTAACTTTGCCCTGCCATTTGCCAAAGATAAGTTCTAATATATGCTTTGAATTCCCTGTGATCTTTTGCTGTGAGCTTTCCTTCCTTGGTTTCCTTCCTTTACCTTCTTTCATATTGATGACCGTGTTTCTTTGTTTCTGTGTGTAACACATCTTTAAGCATCTTTTGTAGGGCTGGACGAGTGGCAACAAATTCTTTCAATTTCTGTTTGTTATGAAAAGTCTTTATTTCACCTTCATTCACAAATGATAGCTTTGCAGGGTATAATATTCTGGGCTGGCAGTTGTTCTCTCTTAGTACCTGGGCTATATCTTGCCATTCCCTCCTAGCTTGTAGAGTTTCTGATGAGAAGTCAGCTGTGAGTCTGATTGGAGATCCTCTGAGAGTAATCTGACGTTTCTCTCTTGCACATTTTAGGATCTTTTCTTTATGTTTCACTGTGGAGAGTTTAATTACAACGTGCCGTGGTGAGGGTCTCTTTTGGTCGTGTCTATTAGGGGTTCTGTGAGCTTCCTGTACTAGGATTTCTCTGTCCTTCTCCAAACCTGGGAAATTTTCTGCTAATATCTCACTAAAAAGGCCTTCTAATCCTTTCTCCCTCTCCATGCCTTCAGGAACTCCTAGAACCCGAATGTTGGGTTTTTTAATAGTATCCTGAAGATTCCCGACAATATGTTTCAGATTTCTAATTTCCTCTTCTTTTCTTTGGTCTGACTGTATCCTTTCCTGTTCTCTGTCTTCTAAGTCCGAAATTCTCTCTTCTGCTTCACCCATTCTGTTTGTAAGGCTCTCTATTGTGTTTTTCATTTGATCTATTGAATTCTTCACTTCAGTCACTATCCCAGTTTCCTGTTGTACTAGTTGTTTCGTTTCATTTTGATTCCTCCTTAATATTTCATTTTCACGAGAGAGATTTTCTATCTTGTCCATTAAGGATTTCTGTAGTTCAAGAATTTGTTTTTGAGAACTTCTTAATGTTCTTATCAATTTTTTGAGATCTGCTTCTTGCATTTCTTCTATGTCATCATCCTCATAATCTTGAATTGGGGTGTCTTTTTCATTTGGGGGCTTCATGGTGACTTCCTTGTTTTTATTACCTTGGTTTTTGCGTTTGTTATTTGTCATATTGGAGATATTTGGTTTCTTCACTGTGGTGCTTTTTCTTGTTATACTATGACTCTAGATTAAGTGGACTATCTGTTTTTGATGGAGCCTTAGGGCTTGAGATGGGTGTGGCCTGAGAGCTCTGTTTGGTGTGCCAAAGGTGACACTCCCAGGTTAGGCGTGGTAAACCTCTCTCTCTCTCTCTCTCTCTCTCTCTCTCTCTTTTTTTTTTTTGATTCAACAGGGAAGTTATTCTGCACAGCTGAACAAAGTTGGAGGTAGTTAGCAGGCAAATGATATACCCACAGGAGCCAGAGATCAGAAGCTCTTTCCCATGGACCACACAGGGAATCTGTTCGGCCCTTAGAGTGGGCTCAAATTCTCCTTCGGTCTCCCACTGGGTTGCCAAAGTTACGGAATTGTTGCGTCTCTGGAGAGTGCTCACGTGAATTCCGTGAGTTCTCTCCCCCCCTCCGTCTCTTTTTTCACAGTCTCAGTTCAGTAGCACCATAAATTTACTAAGTCCTAATCTCCTGTTAATTCGCCCCACCCAGAGTCAGGTTTTACTGCTAGGCTCAGGGCCGGTGCAGACCTGAGGTCGCTCTGCTTATGACGTATGTCCAAGATGGCGCCTGCTCTTTGTCTTGCTCGCCCTTGAGAGGTGAGCGGAGAGAGAGAAACCCGTGTCCATACCAGTCACCTTTTTTTTTTTTTTTTCCCTCTCTCTCTCTTCCAGTTAGCTTGGTGAAGTCCCCCCCGCCCCGGGGGTCGTTCCCTCTAGTCTCCTCTCTCCGCTTGCCTGCCGGTGTCTCGGGTTATTGAGGTTCGGCTCACCTCGCGTTCCAGCGCTGGTGTGTTGAGTCTGCCGCTGATGTCCCGAACTGTGGGCTCCCACGCTCTCCACGCAGGTCTGCTCCCCTTCCAGAGCCGATGTGTGGACTCGGAGCCCTGGACTTCCCAAGTCTCCCCGCTGTTGCACTCCCCTTCGAGCACTTGCGCGCAGACCCTGCAGCTTGCGCAGCTCCGTCCCTCGGCTCGGCTTCCGCGGCTCAGTCCCGCGGCTCGGTCCTGCGGTTCGGCTTTCGCGGTGGGCGACCTTGTTCTCCCAGTAGGTCCTCCGATTCACGCCCACTGGATCCAGAAGAGTTTTGTCTGCAATATTTTCCTGGTTCTTTTTTCTGAGGCTACCGTAACTCCCCTTTTATTAAACTAAATTTTCCCGGACTATCGGTGCGCGCCCTCACTATTCCGCCATCTTGGCTCCGCCCCAAGAATTATTTATTAATTAGCCATGGCATGCTGACAGCTGTATGACACATTGTGGAGGCGTGCTAAAGATAAAACATATGGATGCTGTCTTTCATAATTTTCCAGTCCAACTCAAGAAACATGATAGAGATACATGAATATGATGGGGATTTCTGCAAAATTTCCATGACTGGTGAAAAATAATCTGTGTATCAGCTGAATGGTCTCAAACAAACTACTTGGCTATGCTTAACATTGGTTACAGGGCCCTGATATCTGTGTCATTTCTCATTGCCTTCCCAGGTGCGTTAGCAGGGATCTAGATCAGAAGTGAAACAGTCACCTCATTCCATCTATGTATCTAATTCTTCCAGTTTGGCCAAGTCTAATCCAGTTCAGCCAAATCTCTTTTAATTATTGGACTCAAATAACCAGATGAGCCACAGCCTTATCTATAACAATTTCAGCATCTGTGCTTTTGGAGCACATGGACAGCCTGATCTCTAATACCCATAATCTCTGGCAATTCTGAGAGGAGGAATGTGTTTCTAAGATTAGTACATTGTTATAATTAACTCCACAGTCCTTATGTCAGCATCATTTGTTTTCTAAGTTTCCACACTGAGTCTATATTTCATGAAGGTTTTTTTAAATAAAGATGTATTTATTTGAAAGTCAGAACTACATGGGGAAGGGGGAGAGAGAATCCTGCACCTGCTGGTTCATTACCCAAATGTCCTCAACAGCCAGGGCTGAGCCCCATATAAGCCAGAAGCCAGGAGCTTCATCTGGGTCTCCCACATGGGTACAGGAGCCCAAGCACCTTACCCATCTCCTGCTGGTTTCCTAGGCACGTAAGCAGAGAGCTGTATCAGTGGAATCCAATCAGTGTCCACATGGGATTGGTGTCACAGAGAGCAGTTTAATATGCTATGCAATAGTGCCAGTCCCTATTGTAGTTATTTAAATATATTTTTATGTTTTCAAATTTTAACATACATATAAAATTTTATATATTTATGAGTTACTGTGTTATGTTTCATTACAAGTACACAATGGAGAATGTCCAGTCAAGGTAAACATATTTATCTCAAGTGTTTAACATTTCCTCAGACTGTACCCTATGTGGGAGGCCCAGATGGAGTTCCGACTCTGAGCTTTAGCCAGGCCCAGACCTGGCTGTTGAAGCCATTTGGAGAGTGAGTCACTGGAAGAATATTTCTATTTCTCTTTCTCTCTCTCTCTCTCTCTCTCTCTCCCAGGCTCTTTATTTCAAATAAAGAGATAAATAAATCTACAAAACTTTTTACAATTCATGAAAAATATATAGTATTCAAAAACCTATGCACAAATTCCATAGAAGTTTTGCATCAAAATAAATTTATATCTTACTTTATTTTCCATGAAATTTTTGAATTCCCTTCATATTATACATTCCTAAAACACATAGATAAAAAATTAGTAGTCCAAGAACTTCCACAGAATAAATAGTCCCTTAAAACCATCATCCTCATTACCAAACCAAAGTTACAACAAAGACTCAGTTCCTAGTGTTACACAGCATAGAGGGAGACAAAAGTTCACAATATCACTGTGCCACAATGTCAGCTAGTGTGTGTGTGTGTGTGTGTGCGTGTGTGTTTGTGTATCTTTCATGTGTAGTTCATAGTAATGAACCCATTTGCTGCCCTAAAACAAATTTAAATATGTTCTTAGAAGAATGAAAGAAATTAAAAATACTGCAATATCTCTGTATTCAAGATCAGACCCTGTGGACTCAGGTTTCTAAAAGAGGGAATGACAGATTGCCCAACTTTCAAATTCTTCAAGTGATTTGTATCTATAAAATGTAAAATACTAAGCTTGAAAATGATTCAGATGACAAACAGGAACACTCTACATTTTTCCAACCTCTCATAGCATATATAACACTTGTTAGATTATCAAGATTTCTATAATCTATATGGTTATTGCAAACTTACATCATTTACAAGTTTCCAGTAGAGATTCCAAGATGGTGGAATAGGGAGGGAGCTTACTACTTTAGGCTAGTGGGACATAGTTTTAAAAAAGAGAAAGAATGCATTCTCAGAGGAAGTTAGGGAGCAAACTGCAGCGGAAATTCTACAGAATTTCTACAGTTATCCAACAAGTGGTGACTGGATGAAGAAATTATGGGACATGTACACCATGGAATACTACACGGTGGTAAAAAAAAAATGAAATCCTTCCATTTGCAAAACAATGGATACAATTGGAAGCCATTATACTTAGTGAAATAAGCCAGTGCCCAAAGGACAAATACCATATGTTCTCCCTGATCTGTAGAAACTAATAGAGTACATAAAAGGGAATCTACAGGAGTGAAATTGACAGTTAAAGATGTGTTAATTTTTGGGGCCGACGCTGTGGCTCACTTGGTTAATCCTCTACTTGCAGCTCCGGCATCCCATATGGGCGCCGGTTCTAATCCCGGTTGCTCCTCTTCCAGTCCGGCTCTCTACTGTGGCCCAGGAGTGCAGTGCAGGAAGGCCCGAGTCCTTGGGCACCTACACCTGCATGGGAGACCAGGAGGAAGCACCTGGCTCCTGACTTCAGATCGGCGCAGCGCCGGCCAACAGAAAAAGGAAGGTGAACCAACAGAAAAAGGAAGACCTGTCTATCTGTCTCTCTCTCTCACTGTCTAACTCTATCTGTCAAATAAAAATAAATAAATAAATAAATAAGATGTGTTAATTTTTAACAGCCCTTGTCTTGTCTGTGGAGGAACAGTGTTGTTTTTCCTGTTTGTTTTTCTTCCTCCTTCATATGGCTTTTTAAACTGTTTAATCAGTCTAGAATTAATCTTATGAATATTATGTTACCTGAAAATATATCTTTGTAAAAAATAAGTATGTGAATAGGACAGTGAGGAGGAAAAAGGCTGGGAATGTGGGCAGAAAGTAGGGTAGTTTTGAAAGTATCACTATGTTCCTGAATCTGTATATAAGAAATACGCGGACAATGTATACTTGAAATAAAAAATAAAATCTTAAAAAAAAGTTTCCACTGTGGAAGGTAACCTGATACACTATGATTATCTCTATATATGAAATGTCACTGGTGATTGGTTTGCTTTGTTAAATAGAACAGTTTTTCACTCTGCAGATTCAATGACCCAGTTGTTTTTTTTTTTGTGGAGGGAGTGGGCAGGAGTTGAATATTCAGAGCTAAGGTAAGATTCAGAAATTCTGTCTCTGCCTTGTGGTTCCTCTACCGCATTTGTGACCAGCCTTCAAGGGTAGTTGATCCATTCAGGTAGATGTTAACTTATTTATGAAAAGGTGCTTAGGTAGAAAAGAAATGTTTATTAGTTATGGGCAAAAATGTTGAAAATATTATACTAGTAGGTTTAGGAGAAACAGTGTTTAGTAGAAAATAATGAAAAGATCACAGTACAGATAAAAATAAACTTGCAGAGGCAATATCAAATTAAAGTTGCAATATTGGGAGCAAAAAGCAACTTAAATTTATCTTTTTCTTTGAGGGTCAAGAGCAAAAATAATCTCCCTGAGAATCTGTAAACATGTACCTTCACAGGAGTTTGTGTTATGAATTAATCTCACCCATGAGGTCTAAAATAATCTTAAATAGAACATTTCATTTATTCTGCATTCGTGATCTAAAATAATTCTTAAGTGCAGTATTAGGTTTGAAGTAGTCTCAAATTACATTTTTACTATTGGTGTCCAGCACAGAAAACTACCGTGTTTTTACTTGTTATGTATTGAATTCTTTATTTAGTGGAATATTAAGCCTTTGACTACATTCTAAATTAAAAATATATTATTCCAATAATTAAAAAAGACAAAGAAAGGAAGGAAGAAACAAACTATCAAATAAAGAAAAGGAAAAGGAGGAAGAAAGAGATCATTATAATCTTTGAATTGTATCCACTAACTACATTGAATCTTCTCTTTAAAATGATTACTTTAAAGTGATCTGAATCCTGTTGTAGTAATTATCATGTATTTGCTGTGACCCTGAGATTCTAATCCAAAATGTCCCTGATTACAGATGTGTTGACTTTGCAGCTACACATTAGGTATCTTTTCACTTTGGCTTTACAGATTTGATTTAGAGGCTTACTGTACTATGCTAACATCTGAAGTGATAATATCTCATTCAAACAATAACTAGCTTCATTTCCTTTTGGATACCAAATCAAAATTTATCTCTGTATAGGGGTAGGTAACTTGCATTAATTATCTATAGCTACATAACGAATTTCTGTAAAATTCAATGATCTAACACACAACAGTTTATTATCCTGCTGTTTTCGTTTGCCAGTGATCTTAATTACATGATTTACTGTGCTTTATATTTCTTTGTTCACTGTTAGAAATAGCCCTCCAAGGGGCAGGCATTGTGGCATGGCAGATTAAGCCTCCATCTTAGATGCTAGCATCCCATCTGGGTACTGGTTCCAGACCTGACTGCTTTGCTTCTGATTCAGCTCCCTGATAATATGCCTTGGAAAGCAGAAGATGACCCAAGTCCTTGGACTCCTGCACCCACGTGGGAGACCAGAAAGAAGCTCCTGATCTTTGCATTGGCCTGGCCCTGTTCCAGCTACTATGACCATTTTGGAAGTGAACCAGCAGATGGAAGATTCACGCTCTCTCTCCCCTCTTCCTTCTCTTATTCTCTCCTCTCTCCCTTCTCTTAACTCCACCTTTGAATATATATAAAAATAAAGAAAAAATTTCCCTCCAATTCCAATCCTTTTAAAAATTTGCTTATTATATTTATATATGAGGGAGAGAGTGCCAGACAAACAGAACTCTCACCCAATGGTTCAGACTCCATTTGCCCACAAATTGAGAACTGGGATTTAAATACGGACCTTCCATGTCCTTTGTGTGAACTCAATTACTTAAAACATTATCTACTGCTTTTCAGAGTTTGTGTTATAAGGAAACTTGAAAGTGGAACCAAGAATGGAACCTAGTAACTTTGATATGAGATGCAAAAATTCCAAATAGCATCATGACCATTATTTAAATTGCTTCCTCCCTGGATTCAGATAACTGGGACATCTACATTATGATCCTCAATAGTTGTGGAAGCTTTAGCCAGAGCAATTACACAAGAAAAATAAATCAAAGAGATACAAATGGGGAATACTGAAATCAAATTATCCCTATTTGCAGACTATATAATCATATTCATAAGGTAACAAAAGACTCCATTATGAGATTATTGGAACTCAAAAAGGAGTTTGGTAAAGTTGCAGAGTATAAAATCAACACATAAAAATCATAGGTTTTTATGAATACAGGCAATATCATGATTGAGAAAGAAGCTGTAAGATCAGTCCCATTCATAGAGTCACAAAAAATTTAGATACCTTGGGATAAATTTAACTAAGTATGTGAAAGACCTCTACAATGAAAATTACAAAACATTAAGGAAAGAAATAGAAGATGACACAAAAATGTAAAAAGCTTCCATGTTCATGAATTGAAAGAATTAATATCATCAAAAATGTCCATACTTCCCAAAGCAATTTACAGATTCAATGTGACCCTAATCAAAATACCAAATAAATTCTTCCAGAAATGGAAAAAACAACCCTGAAATTCATATGGAAACATAAGAAACCCCAAATAGCTAAATAAATCCCAAACAAAAAAAGCAAGGCTTGGGGTTGGGGGACAGAGCTGTGGCATAGAAGGTCAAGTTGCCATCTGCAGTGCCATAATCTCATGTGGGGGCCAGTTTGAGACCCAGCTGTTCCATTTCCAATCTGGCTCCCTGCTAATGTGCCCGGGAAGGCAGCAGAATATAGCCCAGGTCCTTGGGACCCAGCCAAGCAATGTAGAAGACCCAGAAGAAGCTCCTGGCTCCTAACTTTGGCCTGACCCAGCCCTGGCCATTGTGACCATTTGGGGTGTGAGCCAGCATATAGAAGATATTCATTCTCTCTCTCTCTCTCTCTCTCTCTCTCTCTCTTTCTCTCTCTTTCTCTCTCTCTCTGTCCTCTTTCTCTGTATATCTGCCTTTCAAACAAACAACTAAATCTTTAAAAAGAATAAAGCTTGAGGCACCACAATATCTGATTTCAAGATATTTTACAGGGCAGTTGTATTCAAAAAAGCTTAGTGGCACAAGAGTAGACATGTAGACAAATGGAACAGACTGGAGACCCCAGAAATGAATCCACACATCAACAACCAACTAATCTTTGAAAAATGAGCTAAAATCACTCCCTGCAGAAAGGTCCATCTCTTTTACAAATAGTGTTGGGAAATTGCATCTCTGCGTGCACAAGTAGGAGACAATACCTCTTATTTATACGTGTTATAAAAATCAATTCTCAATGGATCAGGGATCTAAATTTAAGAATTGAAACCATCACATTCTAGAGGAAAATATAAGAGAAACACTACAAGATATTGACAAGAAAAGGAAGGAGTTCTTAGATATGACCTCAGAAGGACAGGCAATAAAGGCGAAAATAGACACATGGGATTATATCAAGCTAAGGAGCTTCTGCACAGTAAAGGAAACAGAGTGGGAAAAATGCTTGCAAATTTATCTCTGATAAAGGGTGAATATCCAGGCTATATAAGGAACTCAAGAAACTCAACAAGAAATTCAGTTAAGAAGTGAGCACAGGATATAAACAGGCATTGTTCAAATGATGAAATACAAATGGCCAACAGACACATGAAGATGAGGTTTTACCTCACCTCAAATAATGAGGTTTCACCTCAACCCAGTTTGAATGGCTAGCATTGAAACATCAAAAAATTTAAAAAAATGCTGATGAGAATGTGGGGAAATAGGTAGAATAATACACTATTGGTGGGAATGTTTCACTAGTACAAGAATTATGGAAGACTGTATAGAGATTCCTCAGAAATTTGAAAATAGAGCTAACACATGATGTAGTTATTCCACTCCTGTGAATTTATCTAAAGGGAATGAAAGAGTGATCTGTACCCACCTCCTCACAAGTTTATAGCAGATCAGTTCACAACAGCTAAGATATGGAATCGACCCAATGTCCCTTAACTGATGACTAGATAAGTAAATTATGGTATATATACATGATGGAATATTATTCAGCTATAAAAAAAGAAAAAATAACAATGAAATCCTGTCTTTTACAATAAATGGATGCAACTGGAGACCATTATCTTAGTGAAATAAGCCAGTCCCAAAAAGGCAAATATCATATGATTTCCCGGATTTGTGGTAACTAAAATGCAGAGTACAAAAAAGTTTAATGTATATTTGTGAACTGTACATTTTGAGAGTTGACCATGGTTTACAGACCCTCTCTATACTCAAAAACAGTAGTTTTTCTGCTTACTACTTGTTGAATTCTTTATTTACTGAGAAGTTAAAGTTGAGATTTTAAAGGAAGTCAAAAGTATGTCATTGTGAAAAATAATAGAAAAACAAGCAAATAAGGTTGAGGATGGGGTGAGAGATGGAGGATATGTTGGGAAGTATCTTTATGCTCTTAAAACTGTATATATGATATTAAAAAGTTATTGCAAAAATTAAAGGGACAAAAAGAAAGAAGGGGGTTTGAGGGAGGGAGGAAGGAGGGAAGTACTGCTTTTTTTTAGAATTGTATCTGAAATATGTGAAATTTGTTATCTTTGTATAAATAAAAATTAAAGAAAAAGATGTCAGCTGGACTGTAGTCATCTTAAAACTTGATTGGGAAGTGTGTGTGTGTGTGTGTGTGTGTGAGTGTGTGTGTTTATTTTTAATCCATTTTCAACCCATGTTTTGACTGGAGAATTTAATGTATTTGTGTTCAAGGTTAATATGGATAGATAAGAACTGACTCTTCCCTTTTTCTTGATTGGTTATAGATTACATGTGCTTTGTTAGTGAATTTGGTGTTATCATGTGATTTCATGTTTACTTAAAATGTAGGACTCTCTTCAGGATTTTTTGTAAGGCTGGTGTGGTGATTAATTGTTTACTTGTCTTGGAAACACTTTATTCCTCCTTTTTTTTTTTTTTTTTTTTTTTTGACAAGCATAATTAGACAGTGAGAGAAAGAGAGAGAGAAAGGTCTTCATTTTTCCCTTGGTTCACCCCCCAAGTGGCTGCTATGGTCAGTGCATTGAGGCCGGTGCGCTGCGCTGATCCAAAGCCAGGAGCCAGGTGCTTCTCCTGGTCTCCTATGCGGGTGCAGGGCCCAAGCACTTGGGCTATCCTCCACGCCTTCCCGGGCCACAGTAGAGAGCTGTTCTGGAAGAGGAGTAACAGGGACAGAATCCAGTGCCCCAACTGGGGCTAGAACCTGGGGTGCCGGTGCCACAGGTGGAGGATTAGGCTAGCGAGCCGCGGCGCTGGCCCCTCCTTTACTTCTAAAGGATAAATTCCCTGAACATAATATTTTTGGTTTAAAAGACTTAGTTCTATATAAGCCAGTCAGAAGTTATTATCTTCTTAAAAGAGTACTCAACAAGTGAAAATTGAGTCATATTTGGAAAACTAAGGGGGAATTAAGTTCCAAATAACATGTAATGGAATTAATTTCAACTTCTGGCCTCTTAAATCTTTGTTATTTTCATATCCTGTTTGGTAGGAATCTCAAATACAGACATTTTGCTCCTTCTTTACCATCTTTACTCAAGCCACATTCTCATGCCTGGACCAGAGAAAACAGCCTAACTAGAATCACAACTGTTTCTCCATTGTTTTTGCTTCATACACAAACCGTAGGCTCCATGTAAAACAAAGTAGGATAATTTGGCTTCTATTTTGTATCTTCTAACATTTTCTATCTTTTCAATATAAAATTGTCACCCTTACCTTGGTTTAAAAGGTCTATAACATCTTTTGTGGGCTGGAATTCTCTGATATCCTTTCATATGCCCTCCACATGGTTTTCATTTTCAGAAAGCTGGCTACCTTGTTACTCCTCAAATGCCCCCGCAGGCTCCTTCCTCTGAGTAGTTGGATATTCTGTATGTAAAAGATACATGCAATATCTTCACGTGTGGTGCTCTCTTCAGTCAGATCTGTGTCAGAGAGATCCTTCCTCACCATTGCTTTCTATTCTGGCACTGTTTTCCTCCTTAATCTTTTACCAAAATCTGACATACTTTGTACTTTTGTAGTTTCCGAAGAGTCTGGCAGTAAGTATTGATGAGAATAGGGATCATACCCCCTTTGTTCATTAGAATGTCCCAAGTGCCAGTTTAAAAGATTAAGAAGAAAAATTTTAAAGGGTGCATTTTCTTCAAGATAACCTTTAGGTATCTACTAGAAAATCATCATAGTAAATATATAAGTCCATAATGATTTGAGTTAGCCTGGAATTGTAAAGCATAAAATCATCAAAAAAAAAAAAAAACTAGAAAAGTACATGTAGCAACCTTAATGGCTCTAACAAAAACCTCTAGGGGTTCATTATATTATTATCTCATTTTAAAATTTAAGATTCTTTCATTGTCATATCTATTATAGAATTTTGAGTAATATCTTTGCCTTAGCAGAGACATAATAGATGTTCTTACCAAAGTTGATTGAATCATCAAATTAGAATAGAATCTTAGGATGAAATGAGTTAGAGACAAGACAAAATTAGAATAACTGATGAAATTACTTATTCTGTCAGATAAAAATTTATTTACATTATTTCATTCCATTTGATTAAGTCCTCTCTTTCCCTCTTGCAGTAATCTAAGTGTTTTCAAAATAGAAACACGGTTGCTATGTCTAATGCAGTCTGCTGAGTGCGAAGAGGTACAAGATGTTTACAATATGTAAACTTAGGGATCAGAAGTGCAGTGATGGTTTTACCACCAGAGAAGTCTTACCGTCAGAGATGCTCTTACTATCAGAGAAGATAAAGTTTACTCAAGAATCTAGTTCCAATTAATAGAAGATGAAGTGTCAAACAAAATGCAAGTAAGTTGCCATAAAAGTTTAAGAAATTGCTCACTTTGGCAGCAAGTGTACTAAAATTGGAACTATACAGAAATCAGCATGGCCCCTGTGCGAGGATGGCATGCAAAAGGTAAAGGAGGGCCAGTACTGTGGTGTAGCAAGTAAAGCCACAACCTGTTTGTGCAGCTTCCCTTATGGGCGCCAGTTGAGTTCTAGCTGATCCACTTGCAATCCAGTTCTCTGCTCTGGCCGAGGAAAGCAGTGGAAGATGTCCCAAGCCCTTGGGCCCCTATACCCATGTGGGGGACCGAGAAGAAGCTCCAGGCTCCTGGCTTCTGATTGGCTCAGCTCTGGGTGTTGATACCACTTGGGGGTGAACCAGGAGATAGAAAACCTCTCTCTCTCTATCTGCCTTAGCCTCTCTGTTACTGTGCTTTTCAAATAAATAAATAAATCTTTAAAAATGAAAGTTGAAAGAGGAATAATTTTTAATCAAACTTAGATGGCTTCATAGACATTAACTACACCTTGAAATATTATGTGAGAGGGGCCGGCACTGTAGCACAGCAATTAATGCCTTGGCCTGAAGCCTTAGCATCCCATAGTGGCGCTGGTTTGAGACCCGGCTGCTCCACTTCCGATCCAGTTTTCTGCTATGGCCTGGGAAAGCAGTAGAAGATGGCCCAAGTCCTTAGGCCCCTGCACCCACATGGGAGACCTGGAAGAAGCTCCTGACTCCTGGCTTCGGATCGGCACAGCTCCTGCCGTTGCGGCCAACTGGGGAGTGAACCAGTGGATGGAAGACCTCTCTCTCTCTGTGTGTCTCCTTTCTTTCTGTGTAACTCTGATTTTTGAATAAATAAAATAAATTTTAAAAAAAAGAAATATTATGTGACAGCTCATTTTTTAAGACAAAGATAGTGATAAAGAGAGAGGAAAAAAGAGAGAAAGAAACAGAGAGAATCTTCCATCTGCTGATTCACTCTCTAAAATGGCCACAATGGCCAGGGCTGGACCAGGTCAAATCCTGAAGCCTGAAGCTCCATCTAGGTATCCCGCATTCCCACATGCTCTGCTGCCTTCCTGTGTGCATTAGCAGGGTGCTGGATTGGAAGAGGAACACCCAGGACTCCAACCAGCACTCCCATATGGGATGTCAGCATTGCAGCTCACAGTTTAGCTCATTGCATCACAACACTGGCTCATTGATATCTCATTCTGATGTCAAATATTTAATAGAAACTCTTAAAATCCTATCCTAATATCAATTCTAAGGAATCAATGATGATGATATATTAAAAACATATTAGCTGTAAATTTCCTGTTCTTAGGATACTGGATAACAGAAAGAATGTGAAGTTGTTTAAATGTGGGATATCTCGGAGTAAAATGAAATCATTACTATTTACAATTGAGTATATGTTTCCATATACATTAAATGAACTTCAAGTGATTGTTCATATGACAGAACTTATGCTGCCAACAGACACGTGAAATAACTGCTCAGGATCACTAGCTGTCAGGGAAATGCAAATCAAAACCACATGAGGTTTCACCCAGGTTAGAATTGCTCTCATACAGAAATCAACAAACAACAAATGCTGGCAAGGATGTGGAGGAAAAGGTACCCTAATCCACTGTTGGTGGAAATGCAAACTCATAAACCACTGAGGAAGACAGTATGGAGATACCTCAGAAATCTGAATATAGACCTGCCATATGGCCCAGCCATCCCACTCCTGAGAATTTACACAAGGGAAATGAAATCAGTAAACAAAAGAGATATCTGCACCTCCATGTTTATTGCAGCTCAATTCACAATAGCTGAGACGTGGAATCAACCTAAATGCCTATCAACTCAAGACTGCATAAAGAAATTATGGGATATGTACCCTATGGAATTCTACACAGCAGTAAAAAAACAAAAAAAAAAAAAAAAGAGAGAGAGAGAGAGAGAGAATGAAATCTGGTCCTTTGCAACAAAATGGATGAATCTGGAAAAAATTATACTTAGTGAAATAAGCCATTCCCAAAGGGACAAATACCATGTGTTCTCCCTAATCTGAGAACTAATAAAGTACCTAAAATGAAATCTGTAGCAGTGAAATTGACACTTCGAGAAGGGATGACTTCAGCTGCCCTTGTTTTGGCTGTCAAGGAATAGTTTCACTTTGTTTGTTTGTTTGTTTGTTTTCATACTATGTGTTGAACTCTTTACTTAACATAGAGCTAATCATGTGTGTATAAATTCAATTGAAAATAGATCTCAGTGATTGCTCCTCTTCCAGGCCAGCTCTCTGCTATGGCCCGGGAAGGCAGTGGAGGATGGCCCAAGTCCTTGGACCCTGCACCTGCATGGGAGACCAGGAGAAGCACCTGGCTCCTGGTTTCGGATCAGCGTGGTGCACCGGCTACAGCGTGCTGGCCGTGGCGGCTATTGGGGGGTGAACCAACAGAAAAGGAAGACCTTTCTCTATGTCTCTCTCTCTCTCTCACTGTCCACTCTGCCTGTCAAAAAAAAAAAAAAAAAAAAAGAAAGAAAGACATTATGCCTATCTTTGAATATTACCTGTTTTGAAAATAACATTAAAAAAACTTTTAAGAGACGTTCATGGTTCTTAAACTGTAGAAGTACTCAAAGTCACTGAAAAAGATAAAGAGTTTCACAAGATCAGGAAATGATATTTCTCAGGAAGGGTATGTAGAAGAAAATGGGATCACTGTCAGTAGTTCTCAACTCCAATGTCATCGACCACTATGGCAGTCTGGTGACAATCTGTGGCCATCTTCCCAGAAAATGCAAATGTTTGCAACTGCATCCAATTATCTGTATAGAATTACAAACAAAGCCAAGCTACTGAACTAATGTCCCTTCTGTGGATTTTACTGAAGTGCATCAGCTCAAGGTTAACAACTCTTGCACATCTGGTTGCTAGAAAACAGTCTACATATGGAAACTGTAAAACTGAGCAAGTTACATGAGCCTCAGTTTCTCTGCAGCACAGTGAGAATTGTAATAACTAACCATGGAATTCCATGTCATGAAGGTAAGGATTAAATAAAATAACACATATAAAGAAGCTATCACAGTGTACTGCAGGGTTTAAGTGTAGGAAATAGGCTTTTATTCAAATTTTATATAGTCTCCCAACCTGATATATCGACTCTAGCAGAAAAATAAACTCTCCATAGGGGATTCTGTTATATATATCAACAGCAAGCTGTTCAGTGACAATGAGAAGACAAATGTCAGTTTCCCTTTCAAGCATATGTCCCTATTGGTAAGGTGATAATTATACAGCGTTTGCTTCACTAGGTCAGCCAGAAAGAGGCTATGTAATTTTTATTCTCCCCAAATATTTCTATTCTCTGAATGGAAGTGGGTTCAATAGAAAATTATAGGAAGTGAAAAAGAACAACACAAAAGATATGAACCATAAGGTTAAAAAAAGATACACTTGGGGACCTAGAAAGTCTGAATAATTCCAATCAAAATTTAAAGTTAGTTTGAATGGAGTAAGCCTGTGAATACCCATATGGATAAAAATGAGCGGAAAAAATGGACAATATTTCACTGGAGCACAAGTCAGCCTCCCCTGGAGGAGAATGTTCATCACCCAGCCTAAGTGTCAGCCCAAGGCCTGCCTCATTAGTGCCTTTGCAGAGCAAAACAAACTCTTTATGGAGAGATGCTCATTGGCAAAGAAACATTGCACTGTGTTAAGCATGGATAATAGGTTACTCATTTTTAATAGGGGTACTTTTTTTTTTGTGCCATGGACATATCTGCATTCATGATTCTCATGTGAAAATGCAGTGGTGAGAATTGAAGAAAGAATAGATTTTAACCTTTTCACTGTGCTTCCACTGTTTAATAGGATTGTTCACTCTCATTTACACACATAAACATAGCATTCTAAATGCTAAAGAAAAATCAGAACTCATTCTTGAAAGATGTAGTTACCAATAAGAAGCTGGAAGAAAGCCTTCATGTAGGAAAAAATAAATATCCTCTCCATTCGAAAAATTCAGACTGAAGGTTGTGTCTGAGAGTCCCATGGCTTCAGGCCATTCAATTTGGACTAGAGTCCTCTGAGAACTTTTCTAACTACCCTATCTGCTCTGTAGAAGGAGAACTTTTCTGTCCTTATCACTGCTCAGCTATGTAATTTTAGGAAATTAATTCTCAACTCTGTAACTCATTTTATCACCTGGAAAAGAGTGCTAGTAATAGAACTTAATCCATGAGCTTGCTGTGGTTGGTAAATAAGCTCACTTAGTTAAATTAGTGGTACCATCAACCAATAAGTAGAGGTCAGGGATATTGCTATACACCCTGCAATATATAGGACAGCATTCAAAACAAAGAATCGACTGTTCTAAAATATCAGTCATGCTGACATTGAGAAACCCTCATCTAGAACAACGGTTTTCAACTTGAACACACACTATAATCATGGGAAGCTCTAACAACTTTTCCACTTATATGTCTTTTCAGAGATTCTAGTTTAATTGATGTAGAATTTAGCATTGGCAAGAAAATTTGAGAAAAACTTGACTGGATATTTGTTAAAATTATTGCTGCTGGGTGGTCTTGTGGCACAGCAGGTTAAGCCTCCTCTACATCTCATATTGGAGTACTTGTTCAAGGTCTGGCTATGACATTCCCAATCCAGCTTCCAGAAAATATAGCTGGGAAGGCAGCAGAAAATGGCCCAAGATTTGTGCCCCTGATGATCACTGGGAATCTCAGATGGAGTTCTGGGATCCTGGTTTCATCCTTGTTCTGCACCGCCTCCCCATCCCAGTAGATGAAAATAAATAAACATTTAAAAAAATTAACACCACTTTCATTTCTTTTCAGAGATTCCAATTTCATTGACATAGTTTAGCCTAGCCAACAGAAGCTGAGAACAAATGAACTAGAAGCTTGGTTTCTCGGACACCCTAACATTCACTACAATTAGTAAAGAGGCTCCTGGATCGGGCATTTCACAAGTCAGCATTGGTGTGACAAGTTGTATAACAGGGAAGACACTGCCAAATATTGGTAAAGTGAGTGCCAGAGGATAAAAGAACACCACATTTAAATTTGCTTGCTAAGGAACTTGATGATTTCATGTCTCAGAACTGTTCTTCCTCCATTCTGTAATTCTCATCTGAGTTCATCTTAGTAGCTTCAATCTTTTACCCCTACTAATGTCAAAATTAACAAGCTTAATTACAAAACACAGAGCTTGTTGATTTTAAAATGCAATTCTTCAAGCAAGTATATTTGCAATTGGTTTTGTTTTACTATTTACTCTTCAGTTATCGTATGAGTTCTTAAGGGCCAAGCTGATCATTTTCACCCTCGTTGCATTTTTAATATTTGAATATGAGAATTAAATGGATTCCAAGTGAAGAATTCAATAAGTAATTAATATTAGTATACCAGAGAAGTGGTGACTATTGAGGAAATCAACAGTTTATTTCAAATCTAAAAGCAATAAAATCCAGATGTAAAAGTCCAGGGGATATGAACAATGACTTTTCAACCCAGCTTTGGGCAAAATAACTATCCGTTCTGTGCCTTGATTCCTTCATCTACTATACCCCTTCTTTAGAACCATGGACATTTAAATGAAGTTAAACTTAGGATGCATCTAACACAGAGCTTTGATTATATCCACTATTTTTTCAATACTAGCTTATATTTATTTTATTAGATCTCTTAGGAGTTTCTGTTTTCATTTCTATAAATTCACTCACCTCTCAATAAGAGTTCTAAATTTGTTAATTTTTTATTTCAAAATCATTTAATAGTCTTGAATTACCAAAACTATCCCTACCAAGTAAGTATATTTACAAATTATGGGAATAGATTAAGAGCACCCAATGGGAATAAGCAAAATCAGTTTAATCAGTTTAATGTAGCAAGGGAGTCAGCCACCATCACTTGCATTTTGGCAAAGACTCAAAGGCAGAGATTTTGAAGCTTTGTGGTTATTGAAAAGGAAAGTTTCAGATATTCACCTATTGGAGGCTAGTGGAGTGGATAGATTGGAGGCAGGCTAATGAGAAGTGAGGCACCCTAGGTGATTGGTTAGTGCAATGTATTTGGCTTTCTCTGGTTGGTACTAAATTGGAGGTCTGGGGAGGGGGTACCAGGGAAGCTCCCCATTACTGATTAATTCTGACCACTCGGGGCCAGTTACTGTAGAGATTCTGGTTTGAGCCCCTGAACTGTTTGCTGCCAAATCTGAGAGTTCCATGGCTTCTGGCCATTCAATTTGGGCAATTCAATTTGTGTTTTAGCTTTCCATTGTGGCTTAGCTTCACCATCTAGCCGGTTTCTAGATGTTGGGGTCAGAGTCCAGTTTTGTATATGATTTTGAGCATTGTCCATCTGCATATTTGCTATAAGGAGTGGGGAAGATCATAGTAAATAAGGCTAGTCTAAATTAAATATCTTGTTAAAAGGTACTAAAGTTGTTACTACAAAATCTATTTGCTGATGCCCAACATTCATTTAAAGTTGAACTGTGTTAAAATTCAAGCTAATTAACTCTGAGACAATTATTTGGTTTGAACACTAAACTTCATGGTTATTTAATCTTCACAGCTTGTTGTTCAAAGTGAGGGGATATTTTGGCATCTACTTACTTAACAAATTCACATTCACATGTGGTTCACATCCATACCAACTATGCCCTTCACTTTTATCCACTCATTAATAATCATAAATTTAAATGAATAATGTAAGCCTTGAATAAATATTTCTACTTAGTCTTTCAAGTGCTACTTTCAGTGTTTGGCTTTTCTAAGCCCTAATCTATTCTTTTCTAATTCTTTTAGAAAAAAGAATTGTGGGGTAATTCTGTTATTGCATCAATCTAAGTATACAAATTATAAAATAATAGGAATGAAGTATTATTGTTCTTATCTACATTGGCACAATGGAGTGTGACTATATAGTCGTAATTTTCCTCCAAATTAGTTTAAAAAGTCTACTGTGGCTAAACTTAAGACAACATACACCTACTTTGTGCCTCTGACACTGAGATTCTCACACTCCTCATATTCTATGAGGTTATGCAAAAATCAAGGAAAGATTTTAACTACAGCCTACAGGAGTCTTGGTAGAACACTGTGATTCTCCTAGAGTAGGAGAGCATGGGAGGCTAACAAGGAAAACCCCAAGGTCAGTCTCCCAGTCATGCTTCTCTGTCCTCTGGGTGGCTGTCATGGGACGGTTTGTCATTGCCTTCTGGGATCTGATGAGGAATAGAATTTTTTATCCTTATCCTCAGAAGAGGGCTGCAGATGACAACCTCTTAGCTGTAACTTAAGTAAACCATATCTAATTTTGTAATCTAGAATTGGGTCCTTTGCCATGTTATATTCTATAACTTGTGTTAGAGTCACTAGTTCTGTCTGTCTTGCTATTGCTCTTTTTTTGTTTTTAATTTTTACATATATATATATATTTTTTTTTTGACAGGCAGAGTGAACAGTGAGAGAGAGAGACAGAGAGAAAGGTCTTCCTTTTGCCGTTGGTTCACCCTCCAATGGCCGCCGTGGCCGGCGCGCTGCAGCCGGTGCACCGGGCTGATCCAAAGCCAGGAGCCAGGTGCTTCTCCTGGTCTCCCACGGGGTGCAGGGCCCAAACACTTGGGCCATCCTCCACTGCCTTCCTGGGCCACAGCAAAGAGCTGGACTGGAAGAGGAACAACCGGGACAGAATCCAGCGCGCCCCGACCGGGACTAGAACCTGGTGTGCCGGCGCCGCAAGGCAGAGGATTAGTCTAGTGAGCCATGGCACTGGCCGCTATTGTTCTTATGATTTGTGAGGACAAGGGATTTTAAGTATTCTTCACAAAGTAGTTAACTTTGTACCTTTTTATTATTTTTATTTACTTGGGATGCTGAGAGAGAGAGATAAAGAGAGACAGAAGACAAAAGACAACACTCATCTGCTGGTTCACTTTCTAAGTCCTCAAATAGCCCAAGGACTGGAGTAAGGCAGAAGCCCAGTGCTCAAGACTCAATCCAGGCCTCTACATGGAAGATAGGAAACCAATTATGTGAGCTATCACCACCACCTCCCATGGTCTGCATTCGTGGAAAGCTGGAGTCAGGAGCTGAAACCTGGTATTGAACTCAGGCACTCTGATGTGAGACGTGGATATCTTACTCACAAAACTAAATGCTGGCTCCGGTTCACTGTACCTTTACTGGCCAAGCCAATCAGGCCCTAGTCTGTCCTGCTTTTTCTTATGGACCCTCCACAGTTGTAGCAACAGGCTCATGCTGAGATGCTTGTCACCAGACCCAGAGAAACAGACACTGGAGGCAGAGAGTCTACATTCACAGTTCTTTCCCACCAGCTCCAAATTGCCCACCCAAAATGCCTCAGTAAGACCAGTTAATGTGACCTTTTCTTTAATGTCCCAGTTCCTCAGGAATGTTGAAGCCTTTCATATCACTGTCTTTTCAGAGAATCATAACAGCTCCACTACCCATAGAAAATCTCATCACTGTCATAGGAAATCTATTGTCTTGATTTATAAAATCAGATTTTTAAAAATGTGTAACTCATTTGAAAACCTCAACAATGATGATTATGAATATGATAATAGATAAGGAATCTTTTGTCTAGAAGAGTTAGTCATTATAGTTTGGGATTAGATCAGCTCTGAATAATTATCTTTTCTAATTTATTTCCCCACAGCTTAATTAGTCAATCCAAATATCTGGAATGTGAGTAATTCTGTTTTCAAGTCTGTCTCTCACACTAATTAAGTTCACTTCCTAATGTCACTTGGCCAATCATTTTTCCCCACTTCTCTAAAATATAAAGAAAGGAAAAAGCTTGCTACTAAAAAACAAACATATGATAATGATAAAAAAAATTTGTATAAATGTTAAATCATGTAAAATAAATAACAAGTTTTGTTAGATGGAAATTTTCTTCTAATATGGAGGCAATTGTTCTTATCTGGGCTCATGACATATACCCAAGGAGAATTCTGAAATCCGATTTGGTTTTACAAAGTACTAACATTGACATATCACATTTTCCTCAAAATTGTGTGTTTGTATTAATGGAATTATAGTTTGAAAATAACCTTCATGTATACTTGTTAATTTCTATATAATATCTGTGATTTATGTCAAACATTTTGATTTTGTAAATGAAAACAATGTCAGTACATTGAGTGTATTGTATAGTGTCATAATGTTGAAAGGGGTAGAAAAGAGATAATTTGTATGTTTTACTTCCAAGAACCATTTTTTAAGTAAGTTTGGAGATTTCTACGAGCTTAATAGAGAAATAAAAATGTACGTATTTTCCAGGTTATTTTTGTAGTTAAAACACATGGACAGTGTTTTTCTCTGTTGATGCTCCAAGTCCATGCAGCCAGTGTAGATGAGATGAGAAAAATGATTTTTTTCCCTTTAGAGATAATGAACAATAAAAAAAATTGTAATTAATTAATTAGTTTCAATATGTCCACTACTGAGATATTCAAGTTATTGACATTACAACTTTTTTCCATAAAAGGAAAAATGATACGGAAAGAAGAAAAGTAAATTGATGGGAGAATGTGAGTGTAAAAGTGATCCAAAGAGAGAAAAAGGAATTATACATTATTGAGGAAAAAGTGACTTTTAACAAGGAGTAGCAGAGATAACATAAGAAGTCTCCAAATTATAAAAGTTGGCCCAGTAGAAAGAAATTAGAAATTAAAAATTGCATGGCCTGCATAACATTGTTTCAAAATACATAAAAAAAAATACCATCTAAAAAAGGATTGGAAAACTCCTCAGTCCAAAATGTTAGCATAAGATTGTCAATAATATATAAAACCAAATAGAAAAATACAGATGTAAGCATATTTAATCTAGTTTGAAAAACATTTGATCTAATGAGATATATAAACCAATATTCAATAACTAGGTAATACTAATTCTAAAAGCAAAAATATGTAATTTAACAAAATTGAAAATTATTAAGGGAGTGGTCTCTGACCAAAGTTTAATCAAGTAACACAGTGATTGCAACTATTTATATTTTTAAAAGTCCTCAATTATGAAGATATTAACCAACACATTTACAAACAACTGATACCTCACATGTCAATGATGCTATCATCCCAGGACCTAGAAAATATAAGAACCAGAGCTGGTACTGTGGTACCTTGCAATGCTGGCATCCCATATCAGAAAGCCAGTCTGAGACCCAGATGGCCCAGTTCATATCCAGCTCCCTTGGCACTTGGGACCCTAACACCCATGTGAGACCTGGATGGAGTTCCAAGCTCCTGGTTTCAACCTAGCCCAGCCCTGATGTTGTGGTCCTTTGGGGAGTGAACTAGAAGATGAAATATCTCTGTTTCTCACTCTCTGTCACTATGCCTTTCAAATAAAAAAAAAAATCGTTTTTGTTTATTTTTAAGATTTTTTTATTTGAAAGGCATAGTGACAGAGAGTGAGAAACAGAGATATTTCATCTTCTAGTTCACTCACTGTGCACTTACTCCTCATGTAGGATCTTTGTCCTTAGTGTGCTGTACATTGTGATTTAATGCTATAACTAGTACTCAAACAGTATTTTTAACTTTATGTTTCTGTGTGGGAGCAAACTGTTGAAATCTTTACTTAATGTATGCTAAACTGATCTTCTGTATATAAAGAGAATCGAAAATGAATCTTGATGTGAATGGAAGGGGAGAGGGAGTGGGAAAGGGGAGGGTTGCGGGTGGGAGGAACGTTATGGGGGGGAAGCCATTGTAACCCATAAGCCGTAATTTGGAAATTTATATTCATTAAATAAAAGTTAAAAAAATAAACAAAAAAATAATACATGAACTGACTTATTATGAAAATATGACATTATAATTAATCCCTTTGGCATGTAACAAAAGAGGTAGTTACAGGATGACATACACGCTTAAGTACACGTGTAAGAAAGAATAAAAGTGAAAATCAACAATTCAAGTGTGTAGTTCAAGAAATAGGAAACTGGCAGTAAATTGAGCATAACAAATAGAAATGTGAAAAAAATAAAGCCAAAACCAAGAATCTATATGTTTTGCTTCTTGAACTTTTTATTTAGTGGTACCAATAAACCTCTGACTATAATGTATGCTAAAAATATCTTATCTAAAAAAATTGTAAAAATGTTAGAAATACAACATATGAGAATCAAGTATACATAAGAACCTTTAAGACCAAATATTAGTTTTAATTTTTGTTATTTACTTGAAAGATAAAGAAAGACACTGTGAGAGAAGGTGATCTCTCATCACTGGTTGCCTCTCTAACTGCTCACAACAGCAGGGACTGGTCCAGGTCAAAGCAAGGAGCCAAAAATCCATTTTTCTCCCCAATATGGCTGGCAGGAACCCACCTCCTTGAGCAATCACCTTTTGCCTCTCAGTTATGCAATAGCAGGAAACGGGAATCGGGAATAGAGCCAGGTATCAAAACCAGATACTGCGCTATGGGATGTGGGTGTCACAAGCAGAATATTAACCATGGCACCAGATACCTACTCTTCAAATACTAGCTGTTGAAGAGCTTAACAAGATGTACAATTAAAGGAATACAAATTGAGAAGGAAGAAGTCAAGCTATCCCTCTTTGGAGATGATATGACTCTTTACTTAGAGGATCCAAAGAACTCTACTAAGAGACTATTGGAACTCATAGAGGAGTTTGGCAAAGTGGCAGGATATAAAATCAATGCACAAAAATCAACAGCCTTTGTATACACAAGCAATGCCACGGCTGAGAAAAAACTGCTAAGATCAATCCCATTCACAATAGCTACAAAAACAATCAAATACCTTGGAATAAACTTAACCAAGGACGTTAGAGATCTCTACGATGAAAATTACAAAATCTTAAAGAAAGAAATAGGATACCAAAAAATGGAAAAAATCTTCCATGCTCATGGATTGGAAGAATCAACATCATCAAAATGTCCATTCTCCCAAAAGCAATTTATAGATCCAATGCAATCCCAATCAAGATACCAAAGGCATTCTTCTCAGATCTAGAAAAAATGATGCTGAAATTCATATGGAGACACAGGAGACCTCGAATAGCTAAAGCAATCTTGTACAACAAAAACAAAGCCGGAGGCATCACAATACCAGATTTCAGGACATACTACAGGGCAGTTGTAATCAAAACAGCATGGTACTGGTACAGAAACAGATGGATAGATCAATGGAACATAATTGAAACACCAGAAATCAACCCAAACATCTACAGCCAACTTATATTTGATCAAGGATCTAAAACCAATTCCTGGAGCAAGGACAGTCTATTCAATAAATGGTGCTGGGAAAACTGGGTTTCCACGTGCAGAAGCATGAAGCAAGACCCCTACCTTACACCTAACACAAAAATCCACTCAACATGGATTAAAGACCTAAATCTATGACCTGACACCATCAAGTTACTAAAGAACATTGGAGAAACCCTTCAAGATATTGGCACAGGCAAAGAGTTTCTGGAAAAGACCCGGGAGGCACAGGCAGTCAAAGCCAAAATTTAACCATTGGGATTGCATCAAATTGAGAAGTTTCTGTACTGCAAAAGAAACAGTCAGGAGAGTGAAGAGACAACCGACAGAATGGGAAAAAATATTTGCAAACTATGCAACAGATAAAGGGTTAATAACCAGAATCTACAAAGAGATCAAGAAACTCCACAAAAACAAAACCAACAACCCACTTAAGAGATGGGCCAAGGACCTCAATAGACATTTTTCAAAAGAGGAAATCCAAATGGCCAACAGACACATGAAAAAATGTTCAAGGTCACTAGCAATCAGGGAAATGCAAATCAAAACCACAATGAGGTTTCACCTCACCCCGGTTAGAATGGCTCACATGCAGAAATCTACCAACAACAGATGCTGGCGAGGATGTGGGGAAAAAGGGACACTAACCCACTGTTGGTGGGAATGCAAACTGGTAAAACCACTATGGAAGTCTGTCTGGAGATTCCTCAGAAACCTGAATATAACCCTACCGTTGGACCCAGCCATCCCACTCCTTGGAATTTACCCAAAGAAATTTAAATTGGCAAACAAAAAAGCGCTCTGCACCCTAATGTTTATTGCAGCACAATTCACAATAGCCAAGACCTGGAACCAACCTAAATGCCCATCAACCGTAGACTGGATAAAGAAATTATGGGATATGTACTCTTTAGAATACTATACCGCAGTAAGAAACAATGAAATCCAGTCATTTGCAACAAAATGGAGGAACCTGGAACACATCATGCTGAGTGAAATAAGCCAGTCCCAAAGGGACAAATACCATATGTTCTCCCTGATCAGTGACAACTGCCTGAACACCAAAAAGGAAACCTCCTGAAGTGAAATGGACACTATGAGAACCAGTGACTTGATCACCATAGCCCTGACTGCTAATGGACAACTTAATACATTATCCCTCTTAGTAGTTTTTTTTTGTCTGTTCTACTTAATATGACTGGTTTAATTCTGTAATTATCACACAGTTATTCTTAAGTGTTGAAAATTAACTGAAATGTGATCCCTGTTAAACATAATAGTGGGAATAAGAGAGGGAAGAGATGTACAATTTGGGACATGCTCAAGCTGACTTGCCCCAAATGGTAGAGTTAGAAACATACCAGGGGATTCCAATTCAATCCCATCAATGTGGCATGTACCCATGCCATCTCACTAGTCCAAGTGATCAATCTCAGTTCACAATTGATCATAATGAAAGGACTAAGAGTCAAAGGAAGCACATAAACAAGTCTAGTACCTGCTAATACTAACCGATAGAATAAATAAAGGGGAGAGTGATCCAACATGGGAAGCGAGATACTCAGCAGACTCATAGAATGGCGGATGTCCTAAACAGCACTCTGGCCTCAGAATCGGCCCTAAAGGCATGCGGATGTGGCTGAAAAGCCCATGAGAGTATTTCAGGCATGGAAAGCCAAGACACTCTGGCAAAAAAAAAAAAAAAAAAAAAAAAAAACCCTAATGAAAGATCTCTGTGAGTGAGATCCCAGTGGAAAGAACAGGTCTTCAAAGAGGGAGGTGTCTTTCTCTGAAGGGAGGAGAGAACCTCCACTTTGACTATGACCTTGTCTAAACAAGATAAGAGTCGGAGAACTCAGAGGGCTTCCATAGCCTTGGAAACTCATGACTGGAGCATAGGGAGATTACTGATGCCATAGACAGGAGTGTCAATTGGTAAAGTCAACAACAGGAGTCACTGTGCACTTACTCCTCATGTAGGATCTCTGTCCTTAATGTGCTGTACATTGAGATTTAATGCTATAACTAGTACTCAAACAGTATATTTCACTTTGTGTTTCTATGGGGGTGCAAACTGTTGAAATCTTTACTTAATGTGTACTAAACTGATCTTCTGTAAAAAAAAAAAAAAAAAAAAAAGAAATTATCAATTCCCAACTTGACTCTCACTGGAATTAAACATGACAATAGGTCTGATCTGATTTCATCATCATTTAAAAAATCATCTATTATTTTTAACTTTATGTTTCTGTGTGGGAGCAAACTGTTGAAATCTTTACTTAATGTATACTAAACTGATCTTCTGTATATAAAGAGAATCGAAAATGAATCTTGATGTGAATGGAAGGGGAGAGGGAGGGGGAGAGGGGAGGGTTGCGGGTGGGAGGGACGGTACGGGGGGGGGGGAGCCATTGTAACCCATAAGCCGTAATTTGGAAATTTATATTCATTAAATAAAAATGAAAAAAAAACAAGATGTACAAAATATGACAAGACTCGTAATTGATAGAAAGAGAGAAGGAAACACAAGCGATAACAAAAGAAAGATAACAGAATACATATTCCACAGCATTAAAAAGAAAATAAAGGCTATTATAAAACTGTGCCAAAAACTTAAATTTTGTACAATTGGCATAATTCTTAAATAATAACATAAAAGTTGGAATAGAATATCTGTGTAGCAACATTATAGAAAAAAGAATAAATTCATAAATGTAAAAGTTTCCATAAAGGGATAGCTCCAGGACTGGGTTACTTTATCACTGACATTTTAAGTAGCAGTGTTGGCCGGCGCCGCGGCTCACTAGGCTAATCCTCCGCCTTGCGGCACCGGCACACGGGGTTCTAGTCTGGTCGGGGCGCCGGATTCTGTCCCGGTTGCCCCCCTTCCAGGCCAGCCCTCTGCTGTGGCCAGGGAGTGCAGTGGAGGATGGCCCAAGTCCTTGGGCCCTGCACCCCATGGGAGACCAGGAGAAGCACCTGGCTCCTGCCATCGGATCAGCGCAGTGCGCCAGCCGCAGCACGCTGGCTGAGGCGGCCATTGGAGGGTGAACCAATGGCAAAGGAAGACCTTTCTCTCTGTCTCTCTCTCTCACGGTCCACTCTGCCTGTCAAAAATAAATAAATAAATAAAAATAAAAAAAAATTTTAAGTAGCAGTGCTTTTGTCTTCTTACTATTTGTTGAATTCTTTACTCAGTTGAGGACTAATCTTTTTTCTTTTTCTTTTTCTTTTTTTTTTTTTTTGGACAGGCAAGTTAGACAGTGAGAGAGAGAGATAAAGAGAGAAAGGTCTTCCTTCTGTTGGTTCACTCCCCAAATGGCCACTATGGCCGGTGCTGCACCGATCGGAAGCCAGGAGCCAGGTGCTTCCTCCTGGTCTCCCATGCGGGTGCAGGGCCCAAGCACTTGGGCCATCCTCCACTGCCTTCCTGGGCCACAGCAGAGAGCTGGACTGGAAGAGGAGCAACTGGGACAGATCCAGCGCCCCGACTGGGACTAGAAAACCCCATGATGGCAGCGCTGCAGGCGGAGGATTAGCCTAGTGAGCCACCGCGCTGGCGAGGACTAATCTTACAATTGTGAAATAAACTGAAAGTATGTCATTGTAAAAATTAAAAGAAAGAATATGAAGGAGGAAGGGATGTGGGAGAACGAGTGGGAGAAAGGGTAAGGTACAAAGTATCACTTTGCTCCTAAATCTGTATATATGAAGTACATGAAATTTGTTCACATTATAATAATGACAAATTGAAAAAAATTAAAAAGATAGTAAGATAGAAATGAGCCACTTGGGGTGGGTATTCAATGTAGCAGTAAGACACTGCTTGGGATGCCACATCTCACGTTGGAGCATATGGTTTAAATCTTGTTTTATCCACTTCAGATCCAATGTATTTGTAATTGTATTTGTAATGTGTACCCTGGGAAGTGACCAATAATGCCCAAACCCTTGAGTCTCTGTCACCACAAGGGAGTCTTGGAATGAGTAACAGGCTCCTGGCTTTGGTGTGGCTCAACAAGCTACTGCAGATATCTGGAGAGTGAACCAGTAGATGGAAGATCTCTCTCTGCCTCTCTGTCACTCTTCTCTCTGTCTTTCAAATTAAAAAAAAAAAAAGTAGGGGCTGGCTCCGCAGCGCAGTAGGTTAGTCCTCTGCCTGAGGCACCAGAATCCCCTATGGGCGCTGGTTCTAGTCCCGGCTGCTCCTCTTCCAATCCAGCTCTTTGCTATAGCCTGGGAAAGCAGTAGAAGATGGCCCAAGTCCTTGGGCCCCTGCACACTGTGGGAGACCCAGAAGAAGCTCCTGGCTCCTGGCTTCAAATCGGTGCAGCTCCGGCCTTTGCAGCCATCTGGGGGTTGAACCAACAGAAGGATGACCTTTCTCTGTTGTCTCTCCCTCTCACTGTCTGTAACTCTACCTCTCAAATAAATAAATAAAATCTTCAAATTAAACAAAAAATAAGAAAATGGGGGGGGGAGGAATGAGAAAGAGGGGACTAAAATATTTTAAAAGGAAATGAGGCTACAGAGAGAGAGAATAAAAGATAGAAAAACGAAGAGGCTGCATTGTGGCCTGGCAAGTAAAGTAACTGCCTGCTGCACAGGCATCCCATATAGGCACAGGTTCGAGGCCTAGCTGCTCTGCTTCTGATCCAGTTCCTTGCTAATGAGCCTGGGAAAGCAGGGGAAGGTAGTCAAAATGCTTGGGCCCTTGCACCCATGTGGGAGACCTGGAGGAAGCTCCTGGCTCCTGGCTTTGGTCTGGCCCATCCCTGGCTGTTGCAGGCATTTGGTGAGTGAACCAGTGGATGGAAGATATCTCTGTCTCTCTCACTGTTTCTCTCTCTTTCTCTCCATCTGTCTCTCACTCTTTAAAAAATAAATAAAAGAAAAAGTAAGAATGCTATCCAATGTATGTTATAAGGCCATCTAAAATTAATTTTAAGAAAATGAAATTTTCAACAATATTGTAAGGGATATTATAGACCAATGTCTTTCTTAAACACATATGTAAAATTTTTAGACTAAAAGCAGATAAATTAAATGGCATATAAAAGAATAAAGCAAAACACATTGGATTTTTGTTCAGAAAGGAATATTTCATTTAGTATTTGAAATTAATCAGACTTAAATTCCAGAGTAAAGGAAAAATAACATGCTAATTTAGATTCAACAAAAGTTTTTGGTAAAGTCAGCATGCATTCATTAACAAAACTCTTAAAGAGCAATAAATAATAGGGAACTTTCCTAATTCACATCAGAGCATTTTTATAGTACCTAAATCATAAGTCATAGATATATGAATATCAGCATTGTTCTCACAAATGTCAGAAATGAGGTAAGGATATCTGTTATTAGATATCCTTCTACTTTATACTGCAACTTTTAGCTGGCACAATAAAAACAAGAAAAAACTGTAAGTTATCATATTTGTGAAAGAGGAAATGAAGCAGTCGTCATATGTAAGTGAAATTATTGGGTATGTAGAGCATGTGAAAGTATCATAATGTATTGGAAATAATCAGTGAATTAATAAGTCAATGGATGCAGGATCAATGTGAAAATTTAGTGTATTATTATAAAAATCTAGCAATAATCACCATGAAAGCAAATTTGTGGAAATGATGACATTTATTAAAATTGCTTTTAACCCTTGTTTATAATACTATGGAACTATAGTCTTATTGTTTTACCTTGTTGACTATTATGGTTAGAGGTGAATTAAGCCTGTGATTATAGAGGGTCATTAAATTATGTCTTTGCAAAAATTAAAAAAAATAAGAAAGGAAGGAAGAAAGAGAATAGATGGCGAGGGGGAGAAATTCTTCTATATTTGAAATTACAAAGCCATTCGAATCAAAATCTCATTATAAGCATTTTATCAAAATGGATAAGTCTAACATTTGTATAGAAATAAAATTGGCTATGTATAGAGAGGAAAAATGAAAAAAACCAGTAAAATTGGAGAAATTGTATTAGTATTCATCTATAGCAAAAACTGGTGAATTACAAGGCATAGCTTTTGGGTAAGGTGAGTGGATCTTCACACTCGAGAGTCTCTTACGGAGAATTGAACTTTCCTGGTTCCTTTAAAGAATGGAAGTGATTGTCAGCTTCCTAATCCAATTGGTTTCACTGCTTGACTGGTGAAAGGGACACTAGAGATTTGGATGGAGAGAGATGACTTGAAAGGAAGCCGTGACAGAAGGCAACTAGCACATCCTCCACCGAGGACAAAGAAAACAATTCTGTTCTACAAAAGCCAGATTATAGGGAGAAGATAAGGCTTCCGCTATGTGGAATATTTTTAATATTTTAAAATTCATCATATCTTTCTTACACAAAATATTATTGTAAAAATTTCGAAGCTTATGATAAAATTCTGCTACCTGACAACATTCTTCTGTATTCCAATTCTTACTGCTATATCTGAACTCTTCCCCAGAATAGGTACGGGGATAAATGATGCATCATAAATAGATTTCTAGCTCTAGATTTGAAGTGATGGGGAAAGACAGAAAAGGAAAGTAAACATTCTATTTGTGTCTCCTGAGGAGGCAGCAGAAAGGGCTTGGTTTGAAGCTTCAGTCAGAACTGGGCATAAATCAGCCTCACAATAGGACAGAGTGTCTTAAATGACATAAGATATACTAAAGCAAGACATAATCAAAGTTGGAGGTGCAAATTAGCATGTCAGAAATAAGACCTATGTAGAGTGAATTACTGTAAGAATGAAAAAAACACTTTTGTCTTTTTTTTCCTGTTTTTCTTTCAGTTCTCATTTATTTATGATTCCTTAACAATGCTTAAGTATAGCTGGATGCCTACCTGCTAGTCAGATAGAAATATGAAATACTAACTCTAACTAAAAAGAAAGGTACTTTAAATACCAGCATCCAGGTATTTCTTTATATTTGTACAACACTAGGCTCCCGGTCTTCTTGAAGAAATACTTAGTAAACTATCTTCGATTCATTTATCTGGATGATTTTGGTACTGAGTTAGCACAGAGGCTATAATTCTGATTGATTAACCTACACAACCCTGACTCAACTCCACCACTAACCTGACATGCAGTATCAGCAACAACACCTATCTATGCAATTTTCGTCTTCTCACTAGGTGCTATGCTTGGTGTTAGGACACTGAGCATATAAAATATAGCACTTTTCTTTTTGAAGCATACATTCTAGTGGTAGGTAACAACTTACATTCTTTATCATCTGTTTTCTTAATAATAATTGTGTGTCAGATTTCTGGGGGATTAAATGAATATGTTATATTTTGAAGAGAGAAGCCAAAGATCCTATAAATCCAGCTAAACCTGAACATGATAATTCTCCATTGATGGTAGCGGATTAATTAACATGTAAATTCACTTACAATGCGTATGAAAGTTTAAAAGACAATTAACTCTATACTCAGAGACTTTAACCTAACTACACAGCTGTACAAGACTAGTAGATTTTGTTACTGTTGTTATGATTGCCCAAGGGCAGGTAGAAAATATGCTCATTAGCCAACACAAAAGTATCTAAGCAAAAAGTATAATGATAAAAATGTTACAATATAATAATAACAACTAACATTTATTACCTACAAGAAACTCTTTAGCTTCAAGAGCTTATACCTGTTCTGTACACTTCATGGGGCCTAGAAAGGTGCTGGGTATATAATTGTTACAAATAGTATTTTCAAATAATTTGAAGGTGTCGGGTCATAGATTTAGGTCTTTAATCCACGTTGAGTGGATTTTTATGTAAGGTGTAAGGTAGGGATCTTGCTTCATACTTCTGCACATGGAAATCCGGTTTTCCCAGCACCATTTATTGAATAAACTGTCCTTGTTCAAGGAATTGGTTTTAGATCTACCAACAACAGATGCTGGCGAGGATGTGGGGAAAAAGGGACACTAACCCACTGTTGGTGGGAATGCAAACTAGTAAAACCACTATGGAAGTCTGTCTGGAGATTCCTCAGAAACCTGAATATAACCCTACCATTCAACCCGGCCATCCCACTCCTTGGAATTTACCCAAAGGAAATTAAATTGGGAAACAAAAAAAAACGGTCTTCACCTTAATGTTTATTGCAGCTCAATTCACAATAGGTAAGAGCTGCAATCAACATAAATGCCCATCAACAGTACACTGGATAAAGAAATTATGGGATATGTACTCTATAGAATACTACACAGCAGTAAAAAAAAAAAAATGAATTCCGGTCATTTGCAACAAAATGGAGGAATCTGGAAAACATTATGTGGAGTGAAATAGGCCTGTCCCAAAGGGACAAATATCATATGTTCTCCCTTATCGGTAACAACTAACCGAGCACCAATAAGGAAACCTGTTAAAGTGAAATGAACACTATGAGAAACAGTGACTTGATCAGCCCTTGCCCTGACTGTTGATGAACAACTTAATACGTTATCCCTCTTAGTATTTTTTTGTCTGTTCTACTTAATACTCTTGGTTGAACTCTGTAATTAATACACAGTTATTCTTAAGTGTTGAAACTTAACTGAAAAGTGATTGCTGTTAAATATAAGAGTGGGAATAAAGAAGGGAAGAGATACACAATTTGGGACATGCTTAAGCTGACTTGCCCCAAATGGTAGAGTTAGTAACATACCAGGGGTTTCCAATTCAATCCCATCAAGGTGGCATGTACCAATGCCATCTCACTAGTCCAAGTGATCAATTTCTGTTCACAATTGATCATAATGATAGGACTAAGAGCCAAAGGGATCACATAAACCAGACTAGTGTCTGCAAATACTAGCTGATAGAATAAAAAAGGGAGAGAACGATCCAACATGGGAAGCGAGATACTCAGCAGACTCATAGAATGGCGCATGTCCTAAATAGCACTCTGGCCTCAGAATCAGCCCTAAAGGCATTTGTATCTGGCTGAAAATCCCATGAGAGTATTTCAGGCATGGAAAGCCAAGACACTCTGGCAAAAAAAAAACAAAAAACAAAAAACAAAACAAAACAAAAAACAAAAACAAAAACCTAAATGAAAGATCTCTGTGAGTGAGATCCCAGTGGAAAGAACAGGTCATCAAAGAAGGAGGTACCTTTCTCTGAAGGGAGGAGAGAACTTCGACTTTGACTATGACCTTGTCTAAACAAGATAAGAGTCGGAGACTCAAGGGGCTTCCATAGCCTTGGAAACTCATGACAAGTACCTGATGCCATAATCAAGAGTGTCAATTTGTAAAGTCAACAACAGGAGTCACTGTGCACTTACTCCTCATGTAGGATCTCTGTCCTTAATGTGCTGTACATTGTGATTTAATGCTATAACTAGTACTCAAACAGTATTTTTCACTTTATGTTTCTGTGTGGGAGCAAACTGTTGAAATCTTTACTTAATGTATGCTAAACTGATCTTCTGTATATAAAGAGAATCAAAAATGAATCTTGATATGAATGGAAGGGGAGAGGGAGTGGATAAGGGGAGGATTGCGGGTGGGAGGGACGTTATGGGGGGGAAGCCATTGTAATCAATAAGCTGTGCTTGGGAAATTTATATTCATTAAATAAAAGTTAAAAAAATAGTATTTTCAAAAAATGGTCCCCAATATGTCTGCTCTAACATGATATTCTAAAAATGTTTCACTCCTCCATCAAGTGTAGAGATTCTTTCAAATCTCTTTGAAATTAACCAGACCTTTGTGGCTGCCTTGAGTAATGGAATGCAGTGGAAGTGATGCTATGATTTCTGACTTTCTCTTGTTTGGGAGGCATTTACCTTCTATCTCAGTCTCATGTTGTGAGGATTCCCAAGCACCACAGAGACACCACATGGAGACATCCTGGCAAAGGTCTCAGCCTACCCTGCATTAACTGTCAGAAAAATGAAGAGAGAGGCATCAGAATGTTACTACCCCAGTCTTTCGCCCCCCCCCCCCAGCTGATGATAAATGGCGCAGAGGTGAGTTATTTTTGCATAAATGGTAGATATATTAACAAAACAAATTCTGTTCTTTTTTTCTTTTTCTTTTTTTTATTTAGTAAATATAAATTTCCAAAGTACAGTTTATGGATTACAATGCCTTCCCCCCCCCATAATTTCCCTCCCATTCACACCCCTCCCATCTCCCGCTCCCTCTCCCATTCCATTCACACCAAGATTCATTTTCAATTATCTTTATATACAGAAGATCAATTTAGTATATATTAAGTAAAGATTTCATCAGTTTGCACCCACAAAGAAACACAAAGTGTAAAATTCTGTTTCAGTACTAGTTATATCATTACTTCACATTGGACAACACATTAAGGACAGATCCCACATAAGAAGTAAGTGCACAGTTATTCCTGTTGTTGACTTAACAATTTGACACTCTTGTTTATGGCATCAGTAATTCATTAAGTTTTAAGGTAGATTGTTACACAATGATAGATACCCAAATAAAACATCTACAAAAGTTCATCTGTACTTTCTGCAAGGGTTGTTTGAAATGAGTATTACTAATGCCTCATTATTATTCTTGGTATAAGGGAAAACTTAGAAATATCTAGTTAAATAACTTGCCATAACTGTCAACATGTACAGTCTGTAATTACTAAAATCATTAAAAAAAGAATAGATGTGAACCATCTCCTGAGGTTTGCTATCATAATAATAACCTTTGACCTCTCAAATTTCCACCTGTAGCCTCTGGGAAGAACTCATTCCACACTGCAGTTCCACAGTGGGTGCAGCCCTACCATTAGTGCTGTCATCTCTGCTTTGTCTGACACTCAGTTTCCATTATATTCACTGCATTCCTTCCTTGATTTACTTTTTGATCTCAGATATCCAATTATCACAGGTACTCCTGTAGGTCTTTAGCTATACTATGATGACTCTAATCCAGGAACTTCCTAGGTATTGTCTTTCTGTGCCTGATACAACTCTCCTCAGGGTAGGTAGATGCTGCTATTTGCTGATAAATGCAAGAGCATTTTAAAAAGTTTATGGAAAGTAGAGCTAAAATGTTTATTTTGATAAAAAACCTGAAATCCACATTTTTCCAAAATATGAATTTAGCTTAATCTTCATTAGACCCCTCCACTGGACTCATTTTTTTTTTTTTGTTAAATCCCAGTTAACATGCATCTACACATAATAAACACTTCAAGATAAAGTATTCATATAAGAATGGAATTTCATGGGACAGAAATTAGGACACATTACCTTTCAGAAAGGAAGTAGATTTAGATGACATTGAAAAGAATTTATGAAAAAATAAAATATTTTATTTACTTATTTATTTATTTATTTTTTTGACAGGCAGAGTGGACAGTGAGAGAGAGAGAGAGAAAGGTCTTCCTTTGCCGTTGGTTCACCCTCCAATGGCCGCCGAGGCCGGCGTGCAGCGGCCGGTGCATTGCGCTGATCCGAAGGCAGGAGCCAGGTGCTTCTCCTGGTCTCCCATGGGGTGCAGGGCCCAAGCACTTGTGCCATCCTCCACTGCCTTCCCAGGCCATAGCAGAGAGCTGGCCTGGAAGAGGGGCAGCCAGGACAGAATCCGGTGCCCCGACCGGGACTAGAACCCAGAGTGCCAGCGCCGTAGGCAGAGGATTGGCCTATTGGGCCACGGTGCCAGCTAAAAATAAAATATTTTAAACACTATATATTTATAATTGAGGAACCATAACAAGAGGTCATTATAGTGGTGAGCTTACATGATGAATATTAGGCAAATTGACAATAAAGTTAAAGCTGTCTATCCATCTGTAAGCATGAAAGTCCTTCATATCAAAATTTCAGCTAGTGTACCGAAAAATTTCCTTCAGAAGGTCTTTTATTCTTTTTGCAAATTGAATACTTTTTACTCGTTCAGAAAAAAAAGTAAAAAAGACACGGTTTATTTTATGCATACAACAAAAGTGCAACTAGATTATATTAATTTAGGCCGGCGCCGTGGCTCACTAGGCTAATCCTCTGCCTGTGGTGCCGGCACTCCGGGTTCTAGTCCCAGTTGGGGTGCTGGGTACTAGTCCCAGTTGTTCCTCTTCCAGTCCAGCTCTCTGCTGTGGCCCAGGAGAGCAGCGGAGAATGGCCCAAGTGCTTGGGTCCCTGCACTGATGTGGGAGACCAGGAGGTAGTATCCGGCTCCTGGCTTTGGATCGGCGCAGCGCCAGCTGTGGCGGCCATGAGGGGAGTGAACCTCTCTCTCTCACTGTCTAACTCTGCTTGTCAAAAAAAAAAAAAAAAAAAAAAAAATTCAACTCACAGATGGAAGAGTACAGGGGCCAGGGCCATGGCTCACTTGGTTAATCCTCCGCTTGCGGCGCTGGCATCCCATATGGGTGCCAGGTTCTAGTCCTGGTTGCCCCTCTTCCAGTCCAGCTCTCTGCTGTGGCCCGGGAGGGCAGTGGAGGATGGCCCAAGTGCTTGGGCCCCTGCACCCCATGGGAGACCAGGAGGAGGCTCCTGGTCCTGGCTTCAGATTGGCGGAAGGAAGACCTTTCTCTGTTGTCTCTCTCTCTCACTGTCTATAACTCTCTCTCTGTCTCTCTCTCACTGTCTAACTCTGCCTGGCAAAAAATAAAAAAAAAAAAAATTTTTAAAGATTATATTAATTTAATTGAATATAATGTCATGTCAATGAATTTTTATCTGAATTTTTCCTGGAATAGTAAACAGAAAAAACGACAACAGTATTTCACGAATCCCTGGTTGCACTTCCTCTGTAATTTGACACTACAGCTTCTCACCTCTTGAGTCAGCATAGTGCCCCTCTCCCTCATGTCTGGACTGTCCCTATTACTTTAGTGGCCTAAAGAACACATTGAAAGTGATAGTCTGTGAGGTCTAAGCAAAGAACTCTTTTACATTTTTCTGCTCACACAAAAGCAATGTGAATGAGTAAAACATTATTTCATTTCTTCTTTTCTCATGCAATGTGAATGAGTTAAATATTATTTTTTCTTCTCTGTCCTTAAGCAGTTTAACCTTAGGGACACTGCTATTTACTTTCTCTCTCTTGTTTTTAAAGAGTTATTTATTTGTTTGAAAGGTAGAGTTGCAGAAGGATGGAGGGAGGGAGGGAAGAATAAAGGGAGGGAGTCAGGGAGACAGAGAGGAGAGAGAGAGAGTCTTCCATCTGCTGGTTCACTCCTAAATGGCCTCAACAGCAGGAGCTGGGTCTGTCTGAAGCCAGGAGCCAGGCGCTTCTTCTAGGTCTCCCACCTGGGTACAGCGCCCCAAGGACTTGGTCCATCTTCTGCTGCTTCCCCAGCTGCATTATCAGGGATCTGGACTGGAAGTGGAGTTTCCAGCACATGAACTGGTACACATAAGGGATGCCAGCTTTGCAGGCAGCAACTTTACCAACTATGCCACAATTCCAGCCCCTCATTATCTACTTTTCTCACTGATTGTTAACTCCAGATTTCTTTTTTTTTTAGTGAATTGTTAGATGATCGATTATTTTGATTTAGTTGACAGTGTGAAAAACTTGACATCTGAGGTATAAATGGTAATGAGCAATATCTGATTCTGAAAAGACATATTGAAATAGAGTCCACAAAAATATGCTAGCTTGATTTCAAATATTAAGAGCATGGTATTAAGCTAGATTTTTAAAGTTAGGTTAACCTACATATAATATGTGGCCTTTAGAGAGATTTAATTCATATATTCCTAGAAACAGATACACAACAGAGTCGTAGTTTTAATGATAATGACAGAATTATAAAAGTTTCTCACTAAAATTTCCTCTTTTTATTGGTGCAAAGGATGCACATCCAATTCTTAACTGGTTGTTAGAGGCAGCAAGAGTGCTTGTGTAACTCATGCTTTAGTTAGAAGGAAAATAAAGAAAAAATGAGGGGTCACGAAAGAGTCACATTCATCTTCTTTTAACCTGGACTATACGACCTTTTGTTTTTAATTGTGTGTTTTTCCAAAAACCCTTGATACTATCGTTATTATACTCTGGAGCAATTGCCTGCTATTTTTTTCAAAAATATGTAGGTTTATATAGCACAAAACTAAGAAAACAGTTCAAAAGGAGATAGTGACTTCAATGATGGCTCTTATGTAATGAACTTACTGTGTTAGAACTGATGGACCACTTGAAATTGATGTTATAATATCTAAGCATCAAACAATCTTTTCTGAAACCTCTGACTTATTTACTATCTTTCCCAGGTCCTTTCTTTTCTCCAGTTGCCTTGTTTCCCTCTTTCCAAGAATACACTTTGCAAAGATTTCAACAGGCTTAATTATTTCAAAGCACTCATGAGATTACACAGATATTGGAGTGACTTCCAAAAGTTATGGAAAAATTCAATTAAGAGGCAAGTTATTTTGGCTCAAAATTTTGAAATTCATGCATAATATTTTCTTGATGTACATTTTCCAAGAACTGTTAAAAGACCCACTATATATACATAGAGTTCAAATTTTTGCACCAAAATAAATTTACCTTTTCATTCCATTTCCTGTGAACTTTTTGATCTATTTTCATATTCAAATAAAACTTTTATTTAAGAGGATATGATGCACAGAGTTTGAGTCCACAGTGGAGGTCCAAAAGAGAATCCTTACTTTTGCACAAATATGCTCTGTCCCCCTTATGATACTACCAAGATCTCTGTGATTCATTTGTCTTTGGGAGAATTTAAGGCAAGAGTTCTCAGTAATTTTTTTTTTTTTTGTCTATTCAATTAGTCAAGCTGGATATCTAACCAATTACTTCAGTTTAAAAAAAAAATCTATGAACAAACTGACCTTGGTAATCATTTTGACACACTCAGACTTTAAATACACATCATAAATTGCACTTCTCTTAACACGTCCAGGCCAGATATCCAGTATTTTCAAGAGTTAAGGCAACAGTCTTTCCTGTCCCGGGGTAAATCAACTCTACCCCTTCATTCAATTGCATGTTAAAAATTCTTTCTTCCTTCCTCGTACTATAGCTTACTATGTGTATTTGTATCTGCTCTCAGCACTGTATTTTTGCTTTATTTACCTTTTCCTTAATTTCGTTCTGTTCCCGGCCCCCCCAAACACACTCACCACCCCCCCCCAGGATGCTTACTAAACATTCATAGATGCTTAGATTTCAATGATAATTAAAAAAAAATCTGTCCTCAATCAACTCATAGTTTAGTAGCTGTCAATAAATTTGGTAGGGATGTAAATCAGGAAGGAATAGGGTACAAAGCGCTTGCCTACGGAAACTGTTGTTCCTATGACTCTCCTAGAGAAACACTTGTAATCTCCGACAGTGAAGCATAGCACTTTTATTCACAGAAGTGCTAAAATATCAGCCTGCTCATGAAAATACCTAGTGATAAAATTTGTTCTCTACTCAGCATCATTGTTGGGATGGAGGAGATTGTACATTAGTGTTTGCTTTGATCTTTTTTGCAGGTATTTCAGACCCCTCTGTAGAGCAACCCAAGTTTTTCCTAAAGTCATTCCAGAGAGGCGCCTTCAGCAAGGGTAATGGATTTAGTTCTCTTGTGAAATGGAAGAAGAAGCAATTTGCTGGAAGTAGCCTTGAGCAAAAACAAATGTTGCGCTGACCATGTTCTTCATCTATTTCTAGCATAACAGTGGCTGAGAAGGGTAAATATAACATAATAGTAGTAAAAAGTACACAAACAGACTCACTCCGTGTTAAATCCATCAAAAGAAAAATGTCCTCTTAGTAATTCTAAGTAAAACATACAGGGTCATTTCAATCCAGCCCACTGTCCTCCCACATTCCATCACATGCCACTTTGATGCTTTTCACTCTCCAGTTTCCTCATCTCCAGTATCTCTCTGCACCCACAGCTTAGACTATTTCATTTGCTCACATTTTGTTATCTTCTAAGTATTATTAATTCCTCTACCAGTTATGTTTTCTGTCAATCCAGATTTTTAGATTTTATTCACTCATATTTTGTTACCTTTTAAATATGTCAATTTATTAATTCCTCTGTCAGCTATATTTTCTCTCTTTATCCAGATTTTTAAGTTTACTTACAGAAATACATTTTTAAACACTGACTTAAATATTTAAATCAAATCTCCAAAAGTCTTTTCATGAAAATACAGACAAGGTAAAAAGTCTTGAATGCTGAGTGAAATAAGCCAATCCCAAAGGGATAAATACCACTTGTTCTCCTTGATAGGTGACAACTAACTGAGCACCAAAAAGGAAACCTGTTAAAGTGAAATGAACACTATGAAAAATGGTGACTTGACCAGCCCTCACCCTGACTGTTGATGAGAAACTTGATACATTATCCCTCTTAGTATTTTTTTGGTTTGTTCTACTTAATACTTTTGGTTGAATACTGTAATCAATACACAATTCTTCTTAAGTGCTGAAACTTAACTGAAAAGTGATCACTGTTAAATATAAGAGTGGGAATAAGAGAGGGAAGAGATGTGCAATTCGGGACATGCTCAAGCTGACTTGCCCCAAACGGTAGAGTTAGTAACATACCAGGGGTTTCCAATTCAATCCCATCAAAGTGTCATGTACCAATGCCATCTCACTAGTCCAAGTGATCAATTTCAGTTCACAATTGATCATAATGATAGGACTAAGAACCAAAGGGATCACATAAACAAGAATAGTGTCTGCAAATACTAGCTGATGGAATAAAAAAGGGAGAGAACGATCCAACATGGGAAGTGAGATACACAGCAGACCCATAGAATGGCAGATGTCCTAAACAGCACTCTGGCCTCAGAATCAGCCCTTAAGGCATGTGGATCTGGCTGAAAATCCCATGAGAGTATTTCAGGCATGGAAAGCCAAGACACTCTGGGGAAAAAAAAAAAATCTCTGTGAGTGAGATCCCAGTGGAAAGAACAGGTCATCAAAGAAGGAGGTACCTTTCTCTGAAGGGAGGAGAGAACTTCCACTTTGACCATGGCCTTGTCTAAAAATTATCAGAGTCAGTGAACTCAGGGGGCTTCCATAGTCTTGGCAGCTCATGACAAGAGCCTAGGGTGATTACTGCTGCCATAAACAAGAGTGTCAATTTGTTAAGTCAACAACAGGAGTCACTGTGCACTTACTCCTCATGTAGGATCTTTGTCCTTAGTGTGCTGTACATTGAGATTTAATGCTATAACTAGTACTCAAACAGTATTTTTCACTTTATGTTTCTGTGTGGGAGCAAACTGTTGAAATCCTTACTTAATGTATGCTAAACTGATCTTCTGTATATAAAGAGAAACGAAAATGAATCTTGATGTGAATGGAAGGGGAGAGGGAGTGGGAAATGGGAGGGTTGATGGTGGGAGGGAAGTTATGGGGGGGAAGCCATTGTAATCCATAAGCTGTACTTTGGAAATTTATATTCATTAAATAAAAGTTAAAAAAAAAAAAGAAAGCTATCGGTTCTTAATTTATCCTTAACTCACTCATTTCACAAATAGCTTTGAAACACTCTTACACTACAGGCACGATATTGAGCCTTTTTGGCATCCCCATCCCTGTTCGCTGTCTCTCCAACTGTTTTCATACTGTTCCTGCTGTTCACAGAACACAGTGAGGGATCTGCACTATTCACACTCAGACATATAAAACCAATATCTCCTCCCCAAATTCTCTCTGTTGATAATTAGTTCTTTTAACATTTTTAAACATTTCACTATAGAAGTGTTCAAACATATATAATACAGATGATATTATAATAAAGACTAGCAAACACCCATCTCCTAATTTCAGATGAATTATCAGTGATGGCCAACTTCGTTTGATTCTCTACCCACATCCCTAATCTACTATTGCATGATTTAGGGGACTTCCGAGGTTTTTAGCTGGCATTCTTTTTAAGAGCAACTGTCTATCAACCATTTGATTACCTTGGTGTTTGATTGGTAGTATGCTGAAGAGATTTTCATTCCTTGTCCCTATTTACCAGTTTTCAGAACAAAACGATGATATAACAGTAAAATTTTAAGTTGATCAAATTAGTTGTTTTATTCTCATTTTGGAATAATGGATTTTAATATACTTGATGAGTGTATATATACTGCATTTAACGAATTATTGATCCACTGCAGCAATGTATTATTGCTCCATGGTTTTATGTGATATTCGAATTGTCCCATATTAGCCAAAGGCATCATACCAAGTTGTCTTATATTTGTTTTTAATACAACACCAGAAGTGTTTGACATAATCATTGTCATCTGGTACTACAATACCTGGTGTAGTTCTAAAAAGAGTTGAAAAGCTTTTTAAGTGATCATGTCCTTTGTTACTGATCAAGACCAATAAATATTTTTATGAAAAAAAATTTCATGTGTTGACAATGATATTTTAAATTAAAAATTTAAGATTTTTCTTAACTGTAAATTTTGTTACGTTTGTTTTCTTGTATGCTGAAACTAGGTTACAAATCCCACTAGCATAATTGCTTATTTGTCTCATCTTACAATACATATATAATAGTTTATAAAACACTACAATATTATTATAAAAATACCAAAATATACTGAACATTATATATACTGAACAATATATATAAAATATCAATATATACTATTCAATACTTCATTTCAGTTCTTTTTGTCCTTAAACTGCTAGAAACAAATTATTTGTTTTAAAATTTATTAGAAACAATTATCCTTTGTGTGATTAACCCATAGAATCTATAAATACACACACAGAGACACATATACATACACTATGGTGACATGTGCTTAATAAGGTAGCACATGTACAGTCAGTTGGTTAACACAGAACCTAAAATATTGTTTGAATATTGACCAAAAATGACTTAGGAACATGGCTTAGCCAAAGTTGGAGTAAAAAGCCTCTATATCCACACATGAACAGCATGAGAAAGCCAGGTGCTATAAGGGCTGGAAAGAAGAATTTCAGTGTATGAAGGGAGAAATGGTAGGCTGAAGGAGAGCTGTTTTGATGAAATTTTTGTTTCCTTATAACCTCAGATCATTTGCTAGAAGCGGACTGCTTTACTTTTGGCTAGCTTCTAATATCAGTATTATCTACAATGAAAATAGATACTGTGAACTTCAATTGGTTTTTTTTTTTTTTCAGTTATGTTTCCTGACTTTTTTATAGCTATTTTGCTTAATTTGGTGAAATTTATCTATACCTTGCAAGTCAAAATACAGAGAGGATCAACTTGCATCCGACATGTAGGAAGTAAGTGGCATTAATGTGGTTCTGATAGTTATGAAGAGACTTTTAAACTCAAAGAAGTGGCTGACTTTCCTCCCACCACACAGGCCTTTTAAAATAACATTTATTAATTCCCTTATGAGTGGGGCAGGCTGTGGGAACAAACACGAGATATTATAGCTGCTCTCCCTGCATCTGGTTTTAGGTCTCACACATGGGTTACTTAGGTTGAGTTAGATACAGGCAGCCAAAAATGTAGTGCTCATTAGCTAAAAGCAGAAGTCAATGCTAGGCCGGTGCTGCGGCTCAATAGGCTAATCCTCTGCCTGTGGCGCCGGCACACCGGGTTCTAGTCCCGGTCGGGGCGTCGGATTCTATCCCAGTTGCCCCTCTTCCAGTCCAGCTCTCTGCTATGGCCCGGGAGTGCAGTGGAGGATGGCCCAAGTCATTGGGCCCTGCACCCACATGGGAGACCAGGATACTGCCCACTCTGCCTGTCAAAAAAAAAAAAAAAAAAAAAAAGTCAATGCCCATGAGAAGACAATCTATAAGTCGTAGTGTTCTCATCCAAGGTGAACAGCACACAATTTGAGATGTATGCACATATATTACATATGAAAACAACTCAAATACAGGTAGAACTGATCTAAAAACTAATTCCTCAAGAAATACAATTCTTATTGGTGAAAACTTCTCCTGAGAGCTTAAATAAGTTTCAAACAATTTTAGAGGACATTCTACCTTCATGAAGGACTATCAGGAGGAAGAACAAAGTGTTATTTCCAGTATAAATTAATAAAAACAAAGTTGGCTTCAAGAAATAGCTTGGGAGAGACTGAAATCAGAACTTATTTTGGGTGACCTCATAAATTAAAATGATATTTGTGACAATTTTTATACTGAAAAACTAAGCTTTTGTGGTTCACAAAGAAGATTCTATAAAGCTCCAGCCCACAGCTGTGTAATTAGCTACAGTTTATATATACAACATCCACTCTTCCCATCCACTTTAAAGCTGAAAAACAAAATTGCTACTTATGCCAGAAATGTTTAGAAGGGTTCAAAAGAAAACAGAAATAGGAGGCTGAGATGCACATGGAAAGGCATGGTAAAGAGAATTTAAAATAAGCAGGTGACAGAAAAATCATCATTGCAGCAACAGAGAGTAAGAGGGTTTCTTTGGTCTCCTCGATATGTTTCCTAGAAACAAACCCAACAGGAGTTAGAGAAGAGGGAGAGGGGGGAGATTGAGAGATGAAGTAGGGAGAGAAGGAGAGAGAGAGAGAGAGAGGGAGAGAGAGAGAGAGAAACAGTAACTGGGACACATATTCATTTATTCATTATATCTGATATGGGTTAGATCAAACAACCATAAAAAAAAAATTACCACCAAGAGCAAAACCAGAAGAATCTCAGGTAACAAATTTGCAGAAAAAATATAGAATTTGAGAAATTTCCCTTGTGCCACTCTAATGAAAACATTGATTCTCCTAACAATTATCAGTAATTAAGTCAACAGAGAAAAGTTTGATCAAGAAACCTAGAAAAGTCATCAGACTGAAAAGACCTGAATCCATCTTTTGCTTGCCTTAACCTCATTAGAGTCAGGATACTAATAATTTTCTGCTTTTTTATTTTTATTTTTAAATTTTATTTTAGGTATACAGATTTTATGTATTTATCCTATACACAGATTTAGGAACATAGAGATAATCCCCTACCTCCATTCCTCCCACCCATGCTCCTACCCTTCTTTTCATAATCCCTCTTTTAATTTTTACAATGACATACTTTCAGTTTACTTTATGCTCATAAGATTAACACAAAGTAAAGAGTTCAACAAATAGTAAAAAAAAACAATGTTCAGGGCTGTAAACAATCATTGAAGCTCAAAATGTCAATTTGACTCCTACATATTACATTTTAGGTATACTATTAGTTACCACAAGCCATTAAGTACATCTGGTACTTGTCTTTTTGGGACTGGCATATTTCACTGAGTATAATGGTTTCCGGTTGCATCCATTCTGTTGCAAAGGATGGGATTTCATTCTTTTTTACGACTGAGTAGTATTCCATAGTGCCTTTTGACATGATGCAATTTGATGTACACAATATGACATGGAGCAGTCTTGACAAAACTGGAATCAGAATCTAGCAAATTTCTAGAGATAGTAGCAATGTTTGAACTGTACTTCGGATAGCAAAAGACATTAAATGATGTCAAGAAAGAAGACAGTCACAGAAGGCTGGACATCAGTTAGGACTGTTGATGGCATTGTTGTTCTGAGTCAAACCAGGGAGCAAGTGGTGATTGGGTATCAAGTTAAAAGGAACTTTATATACAGAGAGGGGTAGATAAGATATATAATACAGAGTAAATATAAAATTTGGGCATTTTAAAATATATATTTGAGTACATAAACTATAAAAATATATCTAAGAGAAAAACAAGGAAACTTGATTTGAGACTGGGTATTTAAAAATACTAAAGTATTATCACCTGTTGTATTGCTTGAGACCCTGGCACTATAATTATTTAGCAAATATAGGCTTTTAAAAAATGATTGTTGATATCTAAATAATATAAATAATCCCAATGCAAATACAATGAAACTAATTCCTCAAAAAACTTTATTGTTAAAAACACTAGAGGATTTGAATACTTAACATGTATGTTTTACAAATTTACGTAGAAAAAATTCTGTCCAAAATTCGCATTAAATGAATATATCAAAGAAAAATGAAAATTTAAAAGACTATATATGAAGCAAATTTGACCAAAAAATGGATAGGTTTTAAATATTCAGAGCTGATATTGTACTACTGTTTATAAATTTTGCAAATTTCTAAGTGAAAATGTCAATTCCAGCATTTTAATCAGAAAATGTTCACTTCTTTGTGTCAAGTCTGGGGATTTAGTTATGATCATTCAGACATAAGCTACATATACATGGAGCTTGCATTTTACTCAATGAAAAAAGTAAAAGCCAAGTCAAAAACATATTGTTAGAAGCTATATGTGCCATGAAGGAAGACAACAAAATGCTGAAATAGAGAATCATGGCGCAATCTATCTTGAACATTGTGGGCCTGTGGGGTGAGAGCAGATGAATCCTGGAATGTTTGGTCACTTTTTTGAATGAGAACAATAGCATTCTAGGCAGAGAAAACAACATGTATAAAATCTCTATGCTGGAAAGAGTCTGGCTGGGCAAATAATGTAAAGGCTGCTCATGTTTTTAGAGCTTAGTGATAACCCAGAGAGGTAGAGGAAGGAAATGGAATAAGTTTGAGTAGATCCCATCAGCCTTGGAAAGGCCAATCTGTATTTCAGTATATGTGCAAAGGAAAGCTACAGAAGGGCTTTAAAAAAAGATTATTTATTTATTTGAAAAGCAGAGCTACAGAAAGCAAAGGCAGAGAGAAAGAGAGAGAGAGAGAGAAAGAGAGAGAGAGAGGTTCTCCATCCTGTGGTTTCCTCCCTAAATGATCACAATGACTAGAGCTGTGCCAATCTGAGGCAGGATCTAGGAGCCTCCTCTGGGTCTACTGCATGGGTGCAGGTTCCCAAGGACCTGGGCCATCTTCCGCTGCTATCTGGGGCCAGAGCAGATAGCTGGATCTGAAGTGGAGCAAACAAAACTTAAAAGCACCTATATGGGATGCTGGCCCTCAGGTGGCAGCTTTATCAAATAAGAAACAACACTGGCCCTTACAGAAGGGTTTTAAGGGAAGGTCATTTTCCTTTTTGCATTGTAAGGTCACTGTAAGTGCTGCATATAAAATAGTTTGGAAAATGTGATGTATTTACTTTTTTATAAAGTTAACTACACAGTAACTATAGAGTCTTGGTCATGCAGTAAGTGCTGGTTTATTGTTCTGTGCAGACACAAAAATCTTATACAGCTTTTTCTTCCCAGTATTTTTAAAATCAGAAAGAGGACTGAAGAAGGAAACTGGAAAAATAATTGATAACTAAAAGCTCTGAAAACAAAATTACTGTTTATATTTTTAATGAAGTCCATTTTTTTTTCAACAAGGATTATCACTAATGGAAACGAATAAACAGTTTGATCTTGAACAGTTTCTATTGTATATACCCTTGAAGGGGGAAAAAAAGGGTACAGCCCGACATTGCAAGGTTCTCCTGAATTGCAAATGACTGAATTCTGAAAATGAATTATAAGATACATAAAAACCCTTAGGAGAAAAAACAAAATGGCAACAACAAAGTAAAACAAAAATAATATTCCTGATTCAGTTATTATGCTGAAGTGTAGATGGTTACTTTTGTTATAGTCTGTGCTAAATTGTGCTGAGTAATATGTCTACCTGTGCTTTTTTTTATCAAAGTGTTTCTTTACGTTATTTTAGTTCTATTTATAAAGCACTTTGAGTCTCATTCAGAGTATGACCAAGAGCTAGATTTGCCTAGCGAAATAGCTGTTTTAGACAAGTGGGACTTATTTCTGACAGATGCTGTACAAGCAATAGCGTTAGGATGACATCCATCAGAGATAATGGCAAGCTATATATGGCACTATCGTATTTCATTCTGATAATCATAAAGGCAGACATAGAAAACCCTAATATTTCAGCACACAAGAGCAAAGCCCTCCATTTGGTTTGAATAGCGTAGATGTGTTTTAGCCAAAACAGTAGAAAAAGTGAAGGCTCAGAATACAATCTAGTCACACCGTTTTTAATTCTATTTTAGTGAATTGAAATTAATTTCTGGGACAGCATTGTGGTGTAAGTAAAGCCACCTGTGACACGAGCGTCCCGTATAGGAGCCCTTTCATGACCCGTCTGCTCCACTTCTGACCCAGCTGCATGCTAATAGCCTACGAAAAGCAGTGGAAAAGGGCCCAAGTGTCTGGACCCTTGCCACCCAAATGGGAGACCCAGATGAAACTCTTGCTCCTGGCTTCAGCCTGGCCCAGCCCTAGCCATTGCAGCCTCTGAGGAAGAAATAAGGCAATAAAAGGTCTCTCTCTCTCTCTCTTTCAACTAAATAAATAAAATCTTTAAAAACAGAAATTAATTTTTTCTTTAGTTTCTGGATCAACATCACTATCATTACCATTTATAAACTGTGTGTTGTAAAGACCTAAGGCCACAGCATGCTTTTCTGGGTCTGATACTCTCCCCACATACTGGCTAATTAGTGAGTCAATTCTGCCTGTTTTATTCTGCATGAAAAAGTGCCTATCAATAGTAATAGAATTGACTCTGGCAACTAAGGATCATGAGAAATTCCATGTTATAATTTTGTGCTGAACTTTGACATTTGGTTCTCCTGATCTGAAATAGGCCTTCATATGATTCAGAGGAAGATTTTCCAACATATAGAAGCAAGGCGGAACATTATGCTGCATCTTTCTTCCTAAAGACAGACTGAATACAAATATAGGAGCTACTTTAAAAAGTCTGTGGTAAAATAAAATTAAAAAGTTTATTTTGGCACAAAATTTTTGAAATATATGTATGTTTTTTCATAATATGTATTTCTCCAAGAAACTTTTTAAGGCTTCTTAAATGTATGAATTTTGTAAATCAAATAGCTTCTCCTTTAATTTCATTGTCCACAAACATTTTTGAAATATCTTTATATATCTAATTATCCATAATTGAAATTTTTTTATGGTCACAGAAAACTTAAAACAAGCACAGTCTTATTCTAAATATTATGACACAGGAGTCTAGCGCTCATCAGTCAACGTCAGACTGACTGAAAAAAAAAAAAAACTGAGCAGAAACAAGGAGAATATATTGGCCTGAGCCCTAGGGATAATGGGAAGAGTGTTCTAAGCAGAGAGGACATTAATTGCATGTTTAGAGGGTGAAGGTACAAGTTAGGAAAAAGTGGATTTTGTGTTTCACAGATGAGAGCAGAATGAACACCTGGGAGAATAAACAAGGTCAGAGAGTACTTGTGAGTCAAGTATGCTGGGACGTTATCAGTCATGGTAGACATCGCGGGCCTTCCTCTGAGAGAAACAGGCAAGCACTAGAGGGTTGTGAGCAAAGTCAAGTTATAGGAGTTATGTTTCAAACAATGTGGTTTTTTTTTGTTTGTTTGTTTGTTTTTTTATTTTTTTTAACTTTTATTTAATGAATATAAATTTCCAAAGTACGATTTATGGATTACAATGGCTTCCCCCCCATACCGTCCCTCCCACCCACAACCCTCCCCTTTCCCACTCCCTCTCCCCTTCCATTCACATCAAGATTCATTTTCGATTATCTTAATATACAGAAGATCAGCTTAGTATACATTAAGTAAGGATTTCAACAGTTTGCTCCCACACAGAAACATAAAGTGAAAAATAATAGATGATTTTTTTTAAATCCCAGTGAGAGTCAAGTTGGGAGTATTTCTTTTTTTTTTTTTTTTTTACAGAGGATCAGTTTAGTATGCATTACAATGTGTTTTTTTTAAAAATTATATAAATAAAATGGATTTCAAGTATTCCAAGATATAATTATAAGAAGATAACCTGAGGATAAGCTTCAAGAGTAAGGATGGAGGCCAGGAAGACTAGAAAAAAAATCAGGAAAGGCATTGTTGAGAGCTGTGAGAAAGGATAGCTATGAAGAGAATTGATAAGATGGCAGCAAGATTTAACACCATCATTTGTGGTATGCTGGTGCGAAAACAAAGCAAAAACAAATGGATGTGGTGAGAAAGAGGGTAGATTTATGTACGTTGCAATAAAGTACTAATTAAAGTGATTTCTGATATAATGGCTCTGATCAGGTTTCTGACCATGAACAAGAACTATTCATTTGTGTTCTTAGTGGCCTATGATGGCATGGAAGGCATGTTTGTAAATTTCACAACTTAAGAAATGGAGATGGATACAAAAAGTAAAATATTTGATGAATTCTGGATATATTTCCTCAAACATGAAGTTCTATCATTATTTAAATAAATAGGAAAACAAGTGCACCTCTCTTAGCTTAAGAATATCTTTAATAAATAAATGGGGGTGTTGCATAAAGCCTTAAACATACCATCAGAGCCAACGTATGATACCTCTTTTAAAATTATGTATTTTCTTAGACCACATTGGTATATAAAGTGAGTAATCATATACATTTTCCTCTCCTTTTTTAAGGGGAGCTCCCAAATGAGTGCAATGGCCAAGGCTGAGCCTCCAGCCAGAGGCAGGAGTCAGAAATTCAATTCACCTCTCCTACATGGGTAGCCGAGATTCAACTACTTGAGCCATCACTTGCTGCTCCCAGAATTTGCTTGGCAGGATGATATAATTCAATTATGGTGTTGAGAATTGAACATAGAGACTTTAAGAAGGAAACTGGTATTCTTAACTGATAGACAATATCTACAAATAAAATGTATGATTATATTAAGAGCGGTATACTGTCTCAGCAAATTTATTTCTAAATAGTTTCTCTCAAAACTTAGTGTTAACTATGAGACTATCAAGCATGCTTTTGGAAAGATTTATTTGGCCACAAAGTAATCAGCAAAGCATTTGCAATTTATGTAACTTCTTTTTTTCAAATAGAACCAATGCAATTGAAGATGAAGAGATTCCGTCATAAGTAATTTTATTGCCACATCTGATAATTTGTGTCCTTGTAATTGTATTTTGCAAGAGTTTTTGACAACAGAGATTTGAGTTTTTGGTAAACAAATCTACTAAAATATGCAAAAAATACATGTTAAGTAAACAGAAATTGATACCTACCTGCCATTGAGTAAATATCTAGCTTTAGAGAAGTTTTTTTATCACTTTTATGAGTTGTTTTTTTTCTTTTTTTTAATTTTCATTTAATGAATATAAATTTCCAAAGTACAGAATATTGATTACAATGGCTTCCCCCCTATAACGTCCCTCCCACACACAACCCTCCCCTTATCCACTCCCTCTCCCCTTCCATTCATATCAAGATTCATTTTCCATTCTCTTTATATACAGAAGATCAGTTGAGCATACATTAAGTAAGGATTTCAACAGTTTGCTCCCACACAGAAACATAAAGTGAAAAATACTGTTTGAGTAGTAGTTATAGCATTAAATCTCAATGTACAGCACACTAAGGACAAAGATCCTACATGAGGAGTAAGTGCACAGTGACTACTGTTGTAGACTTAACAAATTGATACTCTTGTTTATGGCCTCAGTAACCACCCTAGGCTCTTGTCATGAGCTGCCAAGGCTATGGAAGCCCCCTGAGTTCACTGACTCTGATCATTTTTAGACAAGGCCATGGTCAAAGTGGAAGTTCTCTCCTCCCTTCAGAGAAAGGTACCTCCTTCTTTGATGACCCATTCTTTCCACTGGGATCTCACTCGTGGAGATCTTTCATTTAGGTTTTTTTTTTCCCCCAGAGTGTCTTGGCTTTCCATGCCTGAAATACTCTCATGGGCATTTCAGCCGGATCCGCATGCCTTAAGGGCTGATTCTGAGGCCAGAGTGCTGTTTAGGACATCTGCCATTCTATGAGTCTGCTGTGTATCTCACTTCCCATGTTGGATCATTCTCTCCCTTTTTGATTCTGTCAGCTAGTATCTGCAGACACTATTCTTGTGTATGTGATCCCTTTGGTTCTTAGTCCTATCATTACGATCAATTGTGAACAGAAATTGATCACTGGAGCCGGCGCCGTGGCTCAATAGGCTAATCCTCCACCTTGCGGCGCCGGCACACCGGGTTCTAGTTCCGGTTGGGGTGCCGGATTCTGTCCCGGTTGCCCCTCTTCCAGGCCAGCTCTCTGCTATGGCCAGGGAGTGCAGTGGAGGATGGCCCAGGTGCTTGGGCCCTGCACCCCATGGGAGACCAGGAAAAGCACCTGGATCCTGGCTCCTGCCATCGGATCAGCGCGGTGCGCCGGCTGCAGCGGCGGCCATTGGAGGGTGAACCAACGGCAAAGGAAGACCTTTCTCTCTCTGTCTCTCTCTCTCACTGTCCACTCTGCCTGTCAAAAATAAAAAAAAAAAAAAGAAATTGATCCCTGGGACTAGTGAGATGGCATTGGTACATGCCACCTTGATGGGATTGAATTGGAATCCCCTGGTATGTTTCTAACTCTACTGTTTGAGGTAAGTCAGCTTGAGCATGTCCCGAATTGCACATCTCGTCCCTCTCTTATTCCCACTCTTAGATTTAACAGCCATCACTTTTCAGTTAAGTTTCAGCACTTAAGAAGAATTGTGTATTGATTACAGTATTCAACCAAAAGTATTAAGTAGAACAAACAAAAAAAATACTAAGAGGGATAACATATTAAGCTGCTCATCAACAGTCAGGGTGAGTTTTTTTTTTTTAACTTTTATTTTCAGAATAGTTTTAAATTTAGATTACAATTGTAGGGTTGTACAAAGAGTTCTCATATATCCTACACCCAGTTTCCCATAATTAACATCTCATATTAGTATATGATATATATACTGATATATAATATATAAACACAGTATATCTCCTGTGTTTTAATCTAGATTCCCTCTATTCCTCCTATCCTTCTCAGCCTCTAGTAATCAATATTCTATGTTCATGTTGAAGGTTTTAATTTTTAACTTTCACATATGAAAGAGAAAATGCAGTATTTGCCATTATGTGTGTTACTTACTTCACTTAACATGATGTCCTCCACTGTGCGTGTGTGTGTGTGTGTGTGTGTATTCTTTATCACTTCATCTGATGATGGACACTTGGATTGATTTCCCATCTTACAATTGTGAACAGTGTTGCAATAAACATAGTGGAGCAGGTATCTCTCTGCTAAAACAGTTTGCATCTTTTGACTATATACCCAATGGAAAGATTGCTGTGTTGTGTGATGGTTCAATTTACAGTTTTTATTTTCTTTTAAGAAATCTCTATATTGTTTTCCATAGTGACTGTACTAATTTACATTGCTTCACACAGTGTATAAGGGTTCCCAATTCCTCATATCCTTCCAGCATTGGTTATGTTCTGTCTTTTTGATAATAGCCATCCTACCAGGGTTGCAGAAATGTCTCATTTTGTCTTTGATTTGCATTTCCCTAATAGGTACTGATAATGAGCATTTTTCATATATCTGCTTGCCATTTTTTTATTTATTTATTTATTTTGAAAATTGTATATTCAGGTCCTTTGCTCATTTCTTAACTGGATTGGTTTTTTGGTTGTTGAGTTGCTTGTTTGTTTGAGTTCCTACCTTATTCTATATATCAATCCTTTGTTAGATAAGTAGCTTGTACATATTTTCTTCTATTCTGATGGATGTCTCTTCAGTCTATTGATTATTTCTTTTGCTGTACAGAAGTTTCTGTGTTTGGTATAATTTCTTTTCTTTAGTTTTAAATTTGCCCCTTGCAAATGTGGAGTCTAATCCAAAAAATTCTTCGCTAAACCAATGTCTTGAAATATGTTTCCTATGCTTTCTTGAGACAATTTCATAGTTTCAGATCTTATATTTAGATATTTGATCCACTGTGAGTTAATTTACTACAGTTTTCCTATATTATATTGGAAATTGCAATATAAACCTTTCACATCTACAACTATTTTAATGCTATATGAGTCTCTATAGCATGTATAGTCATTTTGAAGAAAGATTGACATTTAGATCCATGTTAAAATTTGAGAGAGGGGAGACATTTGGGCTTATTTGTAATGAATTATCATTCTTTGGCTTTATCATTAGATTTCTTTCTTTGAGGAAGAAATTGAATTTTTCAGCTAAGTACAAAAATATTCCAGTAAACAATCCATCTCCATTCATACAACAGTCATTTTCAATCAACACATGAATCAGGTACACAATGCAGGGCTTTTCATATTCCCTTGTTGTATGCATTATAATCCACATGAGAGCAAGTGGTTTCAGTCATGAAGGGAATCTACAAAAGAGAACTAGATAGAGCTGTGAATTATCATAAGGGAATCCTAGCATCACTCACAGCAATGATTCACTTGCACGAAAAAAATAGAGCAACTCTGACTTTTACCAATTTTCTAGGATAATTTCATTTATAACTAAATAGGGTATACCTTACCAATCTGAGCAACATTTTTCTTCCTAATAAATACAGACTGTTTCCTTTATAAGAAAGATAAGAAAAGAAATATTGCATTTCCTTGTGACTTCAACACTCACTGCCCCCAGATTTCTGCTCTTACGTAGGCTTTTCTCCCTTCCCCTTTGCACAAGAGACACCAAGAAGCCAGGTGAGTTCAGCTGTGGATGCTGTTCATGATCTTCCTAAGAATTTCTAATGCTCATTTTCATTTGTGAATAGAATTGACTGATGCCTTCAAGTGCCATTTCATCTATTCTTTGAGATAATTCTAGTCTTTTCAGAACATGAGCCATTTTTGGTATGATATTATGTTTACTGTTTGTGCTGCGATTCTTAAAAGTGATTGAATGTTCATCAGGAAATACCCATAAATGTCTAAGAAGTCATCATGAAAACTAGTGAATTAACAGTAAAGATATTTTATTTGGCTTAAACCAAATGCATGAAATCAGATTTTTAAGGGAATGATTTTTTAAAAAATTTATTTATTTATCTGAAAGTCAAAAACTACAGAGAGAGAGAGAGAGAGAGATCATCCACCTGCTGGTTCACTCCCCAGTTGGCTTTAAGGGCCAGGACTGAACCAGGCTGAATCCAGGAGCCAGGAGCTTCAACCATGTTTCCCACGTGTGTGCAGGGGCCCAAACACTTGGGCCATCTTCTGCTGTTTTTCCCAGGCCATTATCGGGGAACTAGATTAGAAGTGGAGCAGCTAGGACACAAACCAATGCCCATTTGGGATGCTTAGGTTGCAGGTAGCCTCAATGCCAAGAAGAGATACTTGTCTTACCAGCCATGTTAAGTGTGTGTGTGTGTGTGTGTGTGTGTGTCTATCTATCTATCTATCTATCTATCTAAAAAGATGCTTGAGAATCATTCTGCAATTGTCCAAGTAACAAGCTGAAGTAGTTATTATTATAAATAAGTGTTAGTTAAGCAATTAATTCACACATAATTGTAACAACTTTTACTAGAGTCTTCATAGAATTACACTGAAATGTGGGTCAGTTAATTAGTACTCATAAAAGCCTATATAGTTATAGCTCTACCCTAATAATTCTGTTTGAAAAGAGAAGGCTGCTCTTTTCCATAAATAGCAGGCAATTGATATTACCAAAATCATTTAATCAAGAGAGGTTACATTCTGACAACATTAAGTAAAATACATGACATTACGGCTGTGTTTACCAGCTGAAAGTTTTAGAAACTGCTTTAGAAATAATATTCAGTAGAATCTATCTTTGAATTGATTTCCATACTTTGCCATAGTTAGCATGAAACTATTTCAAGTTTAGCAAGACAAAATATGAAGACGTTTATGCTTCCTAAGGTGACCATGTAAGACATACTGAAAAATATAATACATACAGAGTCTCTTGGGGCCAGCGCTGTGGCATAGTGTGCTAAGTCTCTGCCTGCAGCTCCAACATTCCTATGGGCACTGGTTTGTGTCCCAGTTGCTCCTCTTCTGATCCAGCTCTCTTATATGGCTTGGGAAAGCAATAGAACATGGCCTAAGTGCTTGGGTCCTTGCACCCATGTAGAAGACCTGGAAGAAGTTCCTGGCTCCTGGCTTTGGATTGGCCCAGCTCTGGCCATTGTGGCCATTTGGGGAGTGAACCAGCAGATGAAGACCTTGTTCTCTGTCTCTACCTCTCAAAAAATTAAAATCTTTAAAACAAAAAGAAAGTTTTTATATATATATCAAACTTAAGATTCTATGAGTTAATGAAAAGATGGGAAAATTTAATTGTACCTTGCATTATCTTTCCTGCCTCCCATTTTAATAAGTGACTCCAGGGTTTCTCCTACCTAAGAAGTCAATCACCTAATAGCTAACGGTTGTTATTGGACATTTTCTAAAACATTATCTTGTCAAACAACAACAAATGCAAAAAAATCTTGTTTCTTGATAGTGTATTTTATATACAAATATTTCACCATTAATTGAAACTTTAGGCTAACATCACTTAAAGCAATTTTTCAGCAAATTATTTTTCCTAGATGGGCTGCATTTTAAACTATTTTTGTTGACTAGAATTAGTTTATCAGGTAAATTTTCAATTAAAAATATAGAGAGCACAAGATTAGTCATGCTAAACAGGTATCCAAAGACAAGATAAAGTATCTGAATTCCAGCTGAGCAAGGGATACTCACCATCGCTGTCAGGTGATAATCTTACAAAGACAGAGGTGAGGAGAGAGAATGTGGGGAAAAGTGGATGCAAACCTTCTTCTCTAGATTTTTAATGTGTACAAAAGAGGTTCATGTCTAGTATCATCTAGGGACTTTAGAAATGCAAAATCAGAGGCTTCATTTGGATTCACTGAATCAGTATTTTAACAAGAACCCAAATTGATAGTAAAATCAGTATCTACTTTTCTTGATATGTTATTCCAGTGAAAAGCTTGCTCTATTTGATTTGAATACTGAATTTTGATTTCATGTGAGACCCAGAAGAAACTTCTGGCTCCTGACTTCCAATCAGCCCAGTCCAGCCGTTGAAGCCATTTTGGGAGTGAACCAGCAGATGGAAATCTCTCTTTCTCTCCCTCTGCTTCTCTATAATTCTGCTTTTCAAATAAATAAATCATTCTTTTAAATAAAGATGGGTTTATTTTTAAGCAAAAACTTGGAATAATATAAAAAGTGTTCTTTAAAAAGTTCCTGGAAATATGTTTTGAAAAAAATAAGCATACTTTTTAAAAAAATATGCATCAAAATAAACTTACTAATTCCATTTTCCATGAAATTTTATTTTTTAAGGGAAAAGGATTATTATTGACAGGGGAAATCTAAATGGCTGGAGGGAAGGGGCAAAGAAGGTGGGGATAGAGAGAGAGATCAAGAGAGAGAGAGCCGCCAGTGTCGCAGCTCACTAGGCTAATCCTCCGCCTTGCGGCGCCAGCATACCGGGTTCTAGTCCCAGCTGGGGCGCCAGATTCTGTCCCGGTTGCCCCTCTTCCAGGCCAGCTCTCTGCTGTGGCCCGGGAGTGCAGTGGAGGATGGCCCAAGTGCTTGGGCCCTGCACCCCATGGGAGACCAGGATAAGTACCTGGCTCCTGCCATCAGATCAGCGCGGTGTGCCGGCAGCAGCACCCAGCCACAGTGGCCATTGGAGGGTGAACCAAAGACAAAGGAAGACCTTTCTCTCTGTGTCTCTCTCTCACTGTCCACTCTGCCTGTAAAAAAAAAAAAAAAAAAAAGAGAGAGAGAGAGAGAGAGCTTCCTTGAATTTTTAAGATATATTTAGGAGCCTGTACTGTGGTGCAGCAGGTTAACGCCCTGGCCTGAGATGCCGGCATCCCATACGGGTGCCGGTTCTAGTCCTGGCTGCTCCTCTTCTGATCTAGCTTTCTGCTGTGGCCTGGGATTGCAGTGGAGGATGGCCCAAGTCCTTGGGCCCCTGCACCCACATGGGAGACCTGGAAGAGGCTCCTGGCTCCTGGTTTCGGATCGGCGCAGCTCTAGCTGTTGCAGCCATCTGGGGAGTGGACTGGCAGATGGAAGACCTCGCTGTCTGTCTCTACCTCTCTTTGTAACTCTTTCTTTCAAATAAATAAAATAAATCTTAAAAAAAGTATTATCATATATATATGTATGTATGTATTTGTGGATTCACACACATATATGTAGCTGAGATAAGATATGTATTTGTGCATTTACATATGTGTGTTCACATCAAGTGTATGTATGCATTTGTATTACATACGTATACACATTATAGATGTATTTATTTCCAGTACCCATACTTTGACCGACTAAATTAATTTATATGTCATCTTTTCTACTCTGAAAGTTTCTTTGTCTTATATCAAGTTTATCTGACCTCAAAGGTCAAATAAATGTCCTGTTTTTTCCCAAGAATTCTCTCTGAATTCTCTGATATAATGAACATTGACCTTATGATATTTTAACCCTCTACCTCAAACTGCCAATTATATTGGCTTGTGTTGATTTGAAGGATAAAGTTATGATACTTCCTCAAAACACTTTAGGCTGGGGAATAGGAACAATTTCTGTTTCAGTTACTTGTCATTATATAACTGATCGTAAAACCTAGTGGCAGAACACAGTAACTTTTTTGACCGCCTCTATTTTTGTGGGTCAAGAATTTAAGAAAGGCTATTCTTAACATTCTTTAGATTTCATTTGGATAGTTTTTATGGGATGATTATATCTAACATGAGTTCTTTTTGGTTATACACAATCCATGGGTAACTTAGGCTAGCAAGTCCAGGAGATCTCTGTATGTGAGGCATTGGTGCCATTATCTGGGGTGTCTCATTCCCCATGCACATCTCTTTCCAAATGACTCATCTATAAATTGAAAATACATTACCATTTACATTTAATATCCTCATATTTAAAATATATTTGTATCAATAAAGGGTTCTTTTGTTTCACCCAGATTTCTAAGACATTTCCCTCTATAAACCAGAATAACATCTTCAAAACACACTTTGGGAGGTGTTAAGGCAGTTTCTAAACCAAGTTTGGGAACTAAATTTTCACCAAGAATGCCATAGTCCTGGAAATTATATTTTTTTCTTATTAATTGCTGAACAATTTTGTGGCAAACATTTTTATAATCCTTGTGATTTTGTGTTTTCCATTTTGCAAATGGAAATTATCTCCCTTTTGTGTTTCAAAACCTCTTATTCTTGTGGGCATTCTCATATTTTGTTTTATATAAAGAATTTTGTGTAAATAATTCTCCTGGGTGGGGTCATTAAGTGGCCCTATTGTTTTCCATGCTCATATGTTCTTTGTATCCCACACAGTTTCCTCAACAGGGAAGGTCCCTTTGGCTCTTGCAGTTGGCTATAGTCATTAGCCAGAATGAATCAAAATATTTTACACAGAATGTGCCAGAAAGTGATTGTCAGTGCTTAGGCCAAACCTTAAGTTATCCTCTTTTGCTGCCAGTGTTTGCTTCCCAGTGATGACTTCACAAGACTAGAAGCAGCAGGTGAGGTGGAGCAAGAGGAGGAACTCTGACCAGGTGCCCAATTGGCTTTCTTGGACCTGACACAAGCTTTCTGCTCTTCCATATTGTTATTTCTGCTAGTACAAGGTATTTATTTATTTATTCTTCATCTTCCCTATATCTTTCCTAAATGTCTAGGAATTGCAATGAAAAGAATATTTCTATCCTCCAAAAAATTAAACAAGAGAAAAATAGAATGTGGGAAGAAAGGATGTTAATTTTCATTGAAAAAAAAGGTATTAACATCACAATCTTAATCATTTTTATAAAAACTTCTTTAAAAGGGCTGTAATGTTTTCCAGGTCACTATCGTCTCCATTTAGTGAGAACTGTATCAGTGTAGGTATTGTGTTAAGTGTCAAATTCAGTACTGCTTTAGATCAGTTTGGAAACATTATTGTTAATAAATAGTGTGAACTGATCTTTATAAATGGAGTAACTAGAGCTCTAAAAGGTTGTAAATTTTCCACAGGATCAAAAATTCCTAAATAAAATTTGGATTCAGGTAAATGAATATCTTATTTCCTTACCCATAACATTAGTACCTACATTGACATTAGTAATTTATCATCTGATAATTGATTCTTTGAATAAGAGCCAACTGGCACTGAAGCAGAACGCATATATAAATCCCTTAATTAAATAGAAAAAGGTTTTTATTTTCTGAAGGCAGTTCAATAACATTTTTTGTCAGTTTTGCTCATATACATTACATTTTTTTGCATTTTATTAGTTACCATAGATCAGGGAAAACATATGATATTTGCTTTTTGAAACTGGCTTATTTCACTAAGTATAATGATTTCCAGTCATATCCATTTTGTTGTGAAATACAAGATTTTGCAGTTGGCACTGTGGCACAGTAGGTTAACCATCTGCCTGCAGTGCCAGCATCCCATATGGGAGCCTGTTCTAGTCCCTGCTGCTCCTCTTCCAATCCAGCTCTCTGCTATTGCCTGGGAAAGCAGTAAAAGATGGCCAAGTGCTTGGGCTCCTTTGCACCCATGTAGGAGACCAAGAAGAAGCTCCTGGTTCCTAGCTTTGGATCAGCTCAGCTCTGACTGTTGTGGCCATTTGGGGAGTGAACCAGAGGAGGGAAGACCTTTCCCTCTGTCTCTCCCTCTCGCTGTCTGTAATTCTACCTCTCAAAATAAATGGATAAAATTTTAAAAAAGAAAAGAAAAAACACAATTTCATTCTTTTTTACAGCTAAGTAGTATTCCATATATATATATGTGATATATATATTATATATATGCCATATATATCTATATATATCACATTTTCTTTATCAAGTTATTGGTTGATGGACATCTGGGTTAATTCTATGTCTTAGCTATTGTGAATTGAGCTGCAATGAACATGGGGGTACAGATAACTTTTTCATGTGCTGATTTCATTTCACTTGAGTAAATTCCAAAGAATGGGATGGGTGGATCATATTGTAGATCTATTTTCAGAAATCTGAGGAATCTCCATGCTATATTCCACAATGGCTGTACTAGTTAACATTCCCACCAATAGTGTATTAGGGTATCATTTTCCCCTTATCCACTCCAGCATATTGTTTTCTGATTTCTGTATAATAGCCAGTCTAGCTGAGGTGAGATGAAATCTTATTGTGGCTTTTTTATTTGCATTTACCTGATGACTAGTGATCCTAAACATTTTTTTTCATGTGTTTGTTGACAATTTGAATTTCATTGTTTGAAAATGTCTGTTAAATTATTTTGCCCATTTATTACTTGGGATATTTGCTTTGTTGTTGTTGAGCTACTTGAGCTCTTTGCAGGTTCTGGATATTAATCCTTTCTCAGCTGCATATTTTGTAAATATTTGCTTAATGTGTTGTACTATGTGAATTAATGGTATAGCCAGTACTCAAACAGTACTTTACACTTTATGTTTCTGTGTGGGTGCAAACTGTTGAAATCTTCAATTAGTATCTACTAAGTTGATCTTCTGTATATAAAGAGAATTTAAAATGAATCTCGATGAAGAATGGGATGGGGGAGGGAGTGGTAGATAGGATGGTTGCAGGTGGGAGGGAGGTTATGGGGGGAAAAAGCCGCTATAATCTAAAAGTTGTACTTTGGAAACTTATTTTTATTAAATAAAAGTTAAAAAAAAGAATAAGCAAAAATTAGTTGACATCCTTCTAAGGATATGTGTCCCACAGAAGAGCAAGACAGCCGTAGAAGAGATATACAGCTTCTGTAGAAGTCACTCCAAAGCCATGTGATTAAATAGTGAACAAGACCACATGCCAGCACCTGATATGGTTATTTATCCACACTCACTCATCTGTTCTTCCAGCTTTCTGATCTCCCCAACCCAAAACAAAAGGATTTAATTACTCTTGTGAAGTAAGTATGTTGTTATTCCTTTTGACTAAATTTAAGAAGAAAAAATTGATTTGAATAATGGTCACTTTGGAGCAATGAAGATTTATTGTGCATAAATTTGTCAGTAATGGTGCTGAAAATGATTCAATTAATCTCATAGAAATTGTAATTGCAGCTATTTCAAATAATAAATGAGTACAAAGAATTAATGAGTGCCTTATTCGAAATTTATCTTTTAAAAAAATAGTGGTAGATAATTTCAAAAGAACAAAACTGGTGACTATTAGTGAAAAACAATAGACAGTGTTTATGAAATACTAAATTTCTACCTGGTAGTCATTATTTGAGCTCTGCTCAATTGCTTGAACAGTTATGCATACCCCCCCTCCAAATTCACGAGTAACAATATCCAGAACCTTATAGGCTGAATGAATCTCATACTGCCACAAAGCCACGATGGATTGGTCATTCATGGAGGCACAGTGTCTTCTCAGCATACAAAATGCTAATAACCTCTTTAATATTGAACTGGCGCTTGCCCATGGTGTACCAGGAGTTCCTCAATATTCGGCTCTTCCAGTATATAAAGAGGATGTCCTTAATTTAATGAAAGAATATAGAATTAAATTATAATGTATACTCCTAACTGGCTCCTGGAAGTCTATTTCAGAACAATCGGAAAAGAAGGGGTATTTATTGCTGTACTCACAGCTGCTGACTAAAATTAGCAACTTCAGATGAAAATGTCTTAGAAAAGTATAACCTTTTTAATGGAAATAGATTTCTAATTTTATTTTTTGTTTTAAATTTAAATTTATATTTATTTATATAAAGGAAACATTTCATGTATTTCATATGTATATATGAAATGACATAATGATACTTCCTACCCTCCATGTCTCCCTCCCTTGCCACCCTCACTCCTCCTTCCTTTCTTATTTTTCTTTTAATTTCTAAAATGACATAATTTGTTTATTTATAATCAAAAACTTAATGCTCCACTAAATAAATAATTGATAAGTGCTAAGTAGAAATACCACTGTTGCCTAGGATTATAGAAAGAGGCTATAAGCAAATTAAATTTCAAGATTTCGAAGATGGCGGAATAGTGAGGGCGCGCACCGATAGTCCGGGAAAATTTAGTTTAATAAAAGGGGAGTTACGGTAGCCGCAGAAAATAGAACCAAACAAAAATTGCAGGGGAAACCCTTCTGAATGGAGCAGGCGTGAATCGGACGACCTACTGGGAGAACAAGGTCGCCCACCACACGGAAGCAAAGTCGCGGGACCCAGCCGCAGAAGCCCCAGGGTCTGCGCGACAGTGCTCCAAGGAGAGTGCACGCCACACAGAAAACAGCGGGGAGACTTGAGACGCTCAGGGCTCCGAGTCCACACATCAGCGCTGGAAGGGGAGGTGAGCTCAATAACCCGAGACATTGGAGGGGAAACGGGGGTCAGAATCTAGAGGGGGGCCGGAAAGTGCAGCAAACTCACTACCGGAAAGAAGGAAAAAAAAAAGCTTTGGGGTTTCTCTTCCCCCTAACCTTGCAAAGGTTACAAGCCTGCAAGACTTGAAGAATTCCCAAGAGACAAAGAGCAGGCCTCCTCTTTGGATTTACATATCAGTGGGGGAGAGTTAAGGAACTGAGTCACTACAATTCAGTAGCCTAGGCAACCCAGTGGGAGTCCAGAGGAGCCAAAGACTGGAAGCTAAATACCATCAATTCTGCACAGCCCTGCCCTGCAGTGTTACTTACCCCCTGAATAAATAAAATAAATAAATAAATAAAAAGAGAGAGATTTACCACGCATAACCTGAGGGTGTCACCTTTGCACACCCTTAACCTGGAAGAACCAGGCAGAGCTCTCAGGCCCCACCCATCTCAAGCCTCCAAGGCTCCTCCAACAGCAGGCAGTCCACTTAACACGGACACAGTATAAAAAAAAAAAAAAAAGAAAAAAAAAAGCACACAGTGACGCAAGAAGAATTAACTATGCCGAGTAACAAACACAGAAATAGAGGGAGCAAGATCAACGATGACACTATGATGCCTCCAAATAAGCAAAACACCCCAAGCCAAGAGTATGAAGATGATGAGATAGAAGAAATGCAAGATACGGATTTCAAAAAATTTATGATAAGAACATTTAGAAGTTTTCAAAAGCAAATCCTTGAACTACAGAAATCCTTAATGGACAAGATTGAAAATCTTTCTCGTGAAAATGAAATTTTAAGGAAGAGTCAAAATGAAACTCAGAAACTAGTAGAACAGGAAAGTGTAATAGTCAAGAGAAATCAAAATGAAATGAAGAGCTCAATAGATCAAATGACAAACACATTAGAAAGCCTTAAAAACAGAATGGGTGAAGCAGAAGAGAGAATATCGGACTTAGAAGATAGAGCACAGGAAAACATACAGTCAAACCAAAGAAAAGAAGAGGAAATTAGAAACCTGAAAAATATTGTTGGGAATCTACAGGATACTATTAAAAAAACCAACATTCGAGTTCTAGGAGTTCCTGAAGGCATGGAGAGAGAGAAAGGATTGGAAGGCCTTTTTAGTGAGATACTAGCAGAGAACTTTCCAGGTTTGGAGAAGGACAGAGATATCCTAGTACAGGAAGCTCATAGAACCCCCAATAAACATGACCAAAAGAGATCCTCACCACGACACGTGGTAATTAAACTTACCACAGTGAAACATAAAGAAAAGATCCTAAAATGTGCAAGAGAGAAACGTCAGATTACTCTCAGAGGATCTCCAATCAGACTCACAGCTGACTTCTCATCAGAAACCCTACAAGCTAGGAGGGAATGGCGAGACATAGCACAGGTGCTAAGAGAGAAAAATTGCCAGCCCAGAATATTATATCCTGCCAAGCTCTCATTTGTGAATGAAGGTGAAATAAAGACCTTTCATAGCAAACAGAAATTGAAAGACTTTGTGGCCACTCGTCCGGCCCTGCAAAAGATACTTAAAGATGTGCTACACTCAGAAACACAGAAACATGGCCATCAATATGAAAGAAGGGAAAGGAAGAACACCTACCAGTAAAAGAGCATGGGAAGCTCAAAGCATATACTAGAAAATATTTCCGGGAAAATGGCAGGGCAAAGTCACTACGTATCAATTGTCACATTGAACATTAATGGTCTGAATTCTTCAGTTAAAAGACACCGTTTAGCTGACTGGCTCACAGAACACAACCCAACTATTTGTTGCCTACAAGAAACACATCTCTCTAACAAAGAGGCATGCAGACTGAAAGTGAAAGGTTGGAAAAAGATATTCCATGCCAACAGAAACCAAAAAAAAGCAGGTGTAGCCATATTAATATCAGACAAAATAAACTTTAATACAAAAACTGTTAAGAGAGACAAAGAGGGACACTATATAATGATTAAGGGTTCAATTCAACAGGAAGATGTAACTATTATAAATGTACATGCACCTAATTACAGGGCACCGGTCTATTTAAAAGATATGTTAAGGGACTTAAAGGGAGATTTAGATTCCAATACAATAGTACTGGGGGACTTCAATACTCCACTCTCAGAAATAGACAGATCATCCGGACAGAAGATCAACAAGGAAACAGCAGATTTAATTGACACTATTGCCCAAATGGATCTAACAGATATCTACAGAACTTTCAACCCTACATCTACAGACTTCACATTCTTCGCAGCAGCGCATGGAACCTTCTCTAGGATTGACCACATACTAGGCCATAAAGCAAGTCTCAGCAAATTTAAAAGAATTAGAATCATACCATGCAGCTTCTCAGACCACAGCGGGATGAAGCTGGAAATTAGCAACTCAGGAAACCCCAGAAAGTATGCAAACACATGGAGACTGAACAACATGCTCCTGAATGAACACTGGGTCATTCAAGAAATCAAAAGAGAAATCAAAAACTTTCTGGAAGTAAATGAAGACAACAACACAACATATCAAAACTTATGGGATACAGCAAAAGCAGTATTGAGAGGCAAATTTATAGCAATAGGTGCCTATATCAAGAAATTGGAAAGGTACCAAATAAATGAGCTTTCAGCGCACCTCAAGGACCTAGAAAAACTGCAGCAAACCAAACCCAAATCTAGTAGGAGAAGAGAAATAATTAAAACCAGAGAAGAAATTAACAGGATTGAATCCAAAAAAACATTACAAAAAATCAGCCAAGCGAGAAGCTGGTTTTTTGAAAAAATAAACAAAATTGACACCCCATTGGCCCAACTAACTAAAAAAAGAAGAGAAAAGACCCAAATCAATAAAATCAGAGATGAAAAAGGAAACGTAACAACAGACACCACAGAAATAAAAAGAATCATCAGAAATTACTACAAGGACCTGTATGCCAGCAAACAGGAAAACCTATCAGAAATGGATAGATTCCTGGACACATGCAATCTACCAAAACTGAACCATGAAGACATCGAAAACCTAAATAGACCCATAACTGAAACAGAAATTGAAACAGTAATAAAGGCCCTCCCAACAAAGAAAAGCCCAGGACCAGATGGATTCACTGCTGAATTCTACCAGACATTTAAAGAAGAACTAATCCCATTTCTTCTCAAATTATTCAGAACAATCGAAGAAGAGGGAATCCTCCCAAATTCTTTCTATGAAGCCAGCATCACCTTAATCCCTAAGCCAGAGAAAGATGCAGCACTGAAAGAAAATTACAGACCAATATCCCTGATGAACATAGATGCAAAAATCCTCAATAAAATTCTGGCCAACAGAATACAACAACACATCAGGAAAATCATCCACCCAGACCAAGTGGGATTCATCCCTGGTATGCAGGGATGGTTCAACATTCGCAAATCAATCAATGTGATTCACCACATTAACAGACTGCAGAAGAAAAACCATATGATTATCTCAATTGATGCAGAGAAAGCATTTGATAAAATTCAACACCCTTTCATGATGAAAACTCTAAGCAAATTGGGTATAGAAGGAACATTCCTCAATATAATCAAAGCAATTTATAAAAAACCCACAGCCAGCATCCTATTGAATGGGGAAAAGTTGAAAGCATTTCCACTGAAATCTGGCACCAGGCAGGGATGCCCACTCTCACCACTGCTATTTAACATAGTTCTGGAAGTTTTAGCCAGAGCCATCAGACAAGAAAAAGAAATCAAAGGAATACAAATCAAGAAGGAAGAAGTCAAACTATCCCTCTTTGCAGACGATATGATTCTTTATTTGGAGGTTCCAAAGAACTCTACTAAGAGACTATTGGAACTCATAGAGGAGTTTGGCAAAGTGGCAGGATATAAAATCAATGCACAAAAATCAACAGCCTTTGTATACACAAGTAATGCCATGACTGAGAAAGAACTGCTAAGATCAATCCCATTCACAATAGCTACAAAAACAATCAAATACCTTGGAATAAACTTAACCAAGGACGTTAAAGATCTCTACGATGAAAATTACAAAACCTTAAAGAAAGAAATAGAAGAGGATACCAAAAAATGGAAAAATCTTCCATGCTCATGGATTGGAAGAATCAACATCATCAAAATGTCCATTCTCCCAAAAGCAATTTATAGATTCAATGCAATCCCAATCAAGATACCAAAGACATTCTTCGCAGATCTAGAAAAAATGATGCTGAAATTAATATGGAGGCACAAGAGACCTCGAATAGCTAAAGCAATCTTGTACAACAAAAACAAAGCCGGAGGCATCACAATACCAGATTTCAGGACATACTACAGGGCAGTTGTAATCAAAACAGCATGGTACTGGTACAGAAACAGATGGATAGACCAATGGAACAGAATTGAAACACCAGAAATCAATCCAAACATCTACAGCCAACTTATATTTGATCAAGGATCTAAAACTAATTCCTGGAGCAAGGACAGTCTATTCAATAAATGGTGCTGGGAAAACTGGATTTCCACGTTCAGAATCATGAAGCAAGACCCCTACCTTACACCTTACACAAAAATCCACTCAACGTGGATTAAAGACCTAAATCTACGTCCTGACACCATTAAGTTATTAGAGAACATTGGAGAAACCCTTCAAGATATTGGCACAGGCAAAGAGTTTCTGGAAAAGACCCGGGAGGCACAGACAGTCAAAGCCAAAATCAACTATTGGGATTGCATCAAATTGAGAAGTTTCTGTACTGCAAAAGAAACAGTCAGGAGAGTGAAGAGACAACCAACAGAATGGGAAAAAATATTTGCAAACTATGCAACAGATAAAGGGTTAATAACCAGAATCTACAAAGAGATCAAGAAACTCCACAAAAACAAAACCAACAACCCACTTAAGAGATGGGCCAAGGACTTCAATAGACATTTTTCAAAAGAGGAAATCCAAATGGCCAACAGGCACATGAAAAAATGTTCAAGGTCACTAGCAATCAGGGAAATGCAAATCAAAAGCACAATGAGGTTTCCACCCCGGTTAGAATGGCTCACATACAGAAATCTACCAACAACAGATGCTGGCGAGGATGTGGGGAAAAAGGGACACTAACCCACTGTTGGTGGGAATGCAAACTGGTCAAGCCACTATGGAAATCAGTCTGGAGATTCCTCAGAAACCTGAATATAACCCTACCGTTCGACCCAGCCATCCCACTCCTTGGAATTTACCCAAAGGAGTTTAAATTGATAAAGAAAAAAGCGGTCTGCACCCTAATGTTTATTGCAGCACAATTCACAATATCCAAGACCTGGAACCAACCTAAATGCCCATCAACGGTAGACTGGATAAAGAAATTATGGGATATGTACTCTTTAGAATACTATACCGCAGTAAGAAACAACGAAATCCAGTCATTTGCAACAAAATGGAGGAATCTGGAACACATCATGCTGAGTGAAGTAAGCCAGTCCCAAAGGGACAAATACCATATGTTCTCCCTGATCGGTGACAACTGACTGAACACCAAAAAGGAAACCTCCTGAAGTGAAATGGACACTATGAGAAATGGTGACTTGATCAGCATAGCCCTGACTGCTAATGGACAACTTAATACATTATCCCTCATAGTATTTTTTTTTTTGTCTGTTCTACTTAATATGACTGGTTTAATTCTGTAATTATCACACAGTTATTCTTAAGTGTTGAAAATTAACTGAAATGTGATCCCTGTTAAACATAAAAGTGGGAATAAGAGAGGGAAGAGATGTATAATTTGGGGCATGCTCGGGCTGACTTGCCCCCATTGGTAGAGTTGGAAACATACTAGGGGATTCCAATTCAATCCCATCAAGGTGGCATGTGCCAATGCCATCTCACTATTCCAAGTGATCAATTTCAGTTCACAATTGATCATAATGAAAGGACTAAGAGTCAAAGGGAGCACATAAACAAGTCTAGTATCTGCTAACACTAACCGATAGAATAAATAAAGGGGAGAGTGATCCAACATGGGAAGTGAGATACTCAGCAGACTCATAGAATGGCGGATGTCCTAAATAGCACTCTGGCCTCAGAATCATCCCTAAAGGCACTCGGATCTGGCTGAAAAGCCCATGAGAGTATTTCAGGCATGGAAAGCCAAGACACTCTGGCAAAAAGATCTCTGTGAGTGAGATCCCAGTGGAAAGAACAGGTCTTCAAAGAGGGAGGTGCCTTTCTCTGAAGGGAGGAGAGAACCTCCACTTTGACTATGACCTTGTCTAAACAAGATAAGAGTCGGAGAACTCAAGGGGCTTCCATAGCCTTGGAAACTCATGACTGGTGCATAGGGAGATTACTGATGCCATAAACAGGAGTGTCAATTGGTAAAGTCAACAACAGGAGTCACTGTGCACTTACTCCTCATGTAGGATCTCTGTCCTTAATGTGCTGTACACTGAGGCTTAATGCTATAACGAGTACTCAAACAGTATATTTCACTTTGTGTTTCTATGGGGGTGCAAACTGTTGAAATCTTTACTTAATGTACACTAAACTGATCTTCTGTTAAAAAAAAAAAAAAGAAATTATCAATTCCCAACTTGACTCTCACTGGGATTAAACATGACAATAGGTCTGATCTGATTTCATCATCATTTAAAAAAAAAATCATCTATTATTTTTCACTTTATGTTTCTGTGTGGGAACAAACTGTTGAAATCCTTACTTAAGGTATACTAAGCTGATCTTCTGTATACTAAGATAATCGAAAATGAATCTTGATGTGAATGGAAGGGGAGAGGGAGTGGGAAAGGGGAGGGTGGTGGGTGGGAGGGACGGTATGGGGGGGAAAGCCATTGTAACCCATGAGACGTACTTTGGAAATTTATATTCATTAAATAAAAGATAAAAAAAAAATTTCAAGATTTCAATTTCATTCATATATTAATTTTTGTACTCTATATGTTATATATCATGAATCATACAAAACATATGATATTTGTCTTTTGAGGACTGGCTTATCTCTCCAAGGGTAGTGGTCTCCAATGGCATTCCTATGTTGTGAAAAATTGGATTTCATTCCTTTGTAAGGCCAAGTAGTATTCCATATACCACATTTTCTTTATCCAGCCATGAACAATACATTGATTTTGACACTTGATAAATAATAACATCCAAGCAAAGTCTTAGAAGGAGGTGAATTCTAAGATGGTCATGTGAAGGTTTTGTGAAGTTTGCACATTAGTGAGGTTATGTGAAGCCTAATAAATTGTAGCAAATATAAATCACCAATACAGTATTCACAGTGGTATATGAATCATGTATCTGCTTCAACAGCATAGATACCGTAAAAACTGGCATACATTTTTCTACTTCCAGTTTTTTTTTCAGTTCCTCCTCCTTCATCTCACAATCACTGCCACAATAATCACCACTGTCCTCATCGCTTTTGTTATCAAGTTTTCAACCACTTGTTCAGTGCTACTATGATAGAAAAATATCTACAATACTTATCTACCTTTTTATCTATTTATCCATGATTCTGGAATTATATTCTAATATTAATTTTAAAATGAAAAACACTTCAAATAAAAAGATACTGAGGAATCCAAGATGGCTGAATAGGGAAAGGATGTATCACTTTAAGTGAGGGGAAATTAGATGTCAAAAGTGGAGGAAATGAATTGCCATGGGAGTGTTGGAGAGAAATCTGCAGTGGAAAATCTACAGAAGGAAGAGAGATGTCGTGCATCAGCATGGAAGTAGCGAACGCACAACCATGAGTGTGGACAAAACACAGCATCACTGCAGCAGCGAGTCAAAGGAATCACTCGCTTTGGAGAGAGAGGTGAGGGTAGTCTGCAGCAGCCCATGCCACTGCTGATATTGCTAGAGGGAGAGCACTGCAGAGCACACTACCTTTGAGTCTGGTCTTGAGCCCTAATGGGAGATAGTATACCTGCCTAACCCAGCAAATAAAGGGCACATTTCTTTCTCCACATTCCTCTGTGAGGGTGCCATTTTGACCAATAGCAGCTGTGGTAGCTTTCATGTGCACATCGGATCTAGGTATTTTACCAGAAGGAAAAATCCACACTATCCAGTTATTCTGAGTCTGGCTGACAGGTTTACAAGGGGCTGAGTACCAACAGAGGATTGTGAGTTGCCCCCAGTCTCTCAACATATCTCAGGTTCCAGGGCCAAGACATAGCACCCAGAGGCAGCTGGCTCTGGGAACATCTCTGCTCTATTTGTGAATAGGACAGGCTAGCAGGTTAGAGTATCTCCTCTATATCCCATCACTGTTGGAGACCTGTATGCTGAAACTGTGGGAACTCTGTGACTGCATGAGAGGGCACAGGGTATATCTGAGTCTCTGGGCAATTACTGTGTCCAGCACCAGAAGCTCACAGCTACCTGATTGCCTACAGTGAGGTCCATGCTCACAAAGAGGATTGTACAGATCTATATATAGTTCATGAAACAGTGCAGGTGAGTGTTGTATTCACTGTGGGCTAACCAAGGACATTGATCATCTTGGAAGGGAGTAGGTCGGGTTGTGATTATGCCAACAGAGATGATCATACTTTCCCTCTGGCAATGGAGGAGATCTACCATGTCAAACTTTGGTTTCACCCTAGACACTAGCCCCACCATGGATCACTGACAAGAGCTCCCTGGCCATGTACAGGATACACCTCTGGGTATTCATTGAATGAGCAGACGCATCACTAAGCTGCAGAGACATAGTTCAAAGATAAAAGCCATCAAAGGAGAAAACCAACAAGTATTTCCCCAAGTGCCTACAAAAAAAATACAGAAATTGAAGAAACAAGAATAAAGAAGACAACATGACTCTGCAAAAGGAACAAAAAACACTTCAAAATTAGAATCCGAAGACAAAGAAGTTGATGAAAATCCTGAATATGAATTCAGAAGAATGACCTATGGTCATTATTATTCAAAAGTAATGAGATGCAAATCCACGAGTTAAAGAAATCAATACATGATATGAATTAAAAATTCCCATGAGCTTGAGATTTTGAAGAGAAATCAATTTGAAATAATAAAAATGAAAAATTCAGTATGTCAAATAAAAAATGTACTGGAACAACAGACTTGGTGAGTCAGAAGGAAGAATATCTGAGTTAAAATACAAATCTTTGGAAATTTTCTCAAACCAAAGGGGAAAAAATAGAAAAAAATTAGAAAAATCAAAAACAGTGTTGGAAAATAATGGGATACTATCAAATGATCCAACGTTTGTGTCTTAGTAGTTCCTGAAGGTATGAAAACACAGAATGGATTTGAAGGCATATTCAGTGAAATAATCACAGAAAACTTCCATAATATGGAGAAAGAAAGGGGCATACAAGTACATGGGGCACACTGAACTCCTAATAAACATGATCAGAAACAATATTCACCATTATACATTGTAGTCAAGATTTCAACAATAAAATATAAAGAAAAGACTCTAATGTGCACAAAAGAAATTCCATATTACTCTCAGAGGATCTCCAATTAGACTCACAGCTGATTTCTCATCAAATACCCTATATGCTAAGGGAGAATAAAGAGACATAGTACAAGTTTTTTTTTTTTTTAAGAATTGAAATTTTACTTTTAATTATCCATGCAATATGATTTTTAAAAATTTTATCTGCTTTTTAAAATTTTTATTTTAATATTCTCAGGTTATACTGAGAGGTACAAAGGAGTTCAATGAGCACACATAGATTAAACAATTTTTAACATTTTGCCATACACAGTTGATATTAAAATACTACTATGCATACTGTTTTTGTTTTTGAAAGCAACACTGGCTCTCTTTATATCACATAACATGAAATTTAGTATAAAACATCATAAAGCAAAAAAGAATGACATTATTATTATATTTTACTTAGAAAATATAATTTTTTATTTAAGGTATACAAACCGCAAATTTCATATATACAAATTTGGGATCATAGTGATTCTTCCCACCCTACCCTCCCTCCATCCCATGCACCCACCCTTCTTCATGTTCCCTCTCCTATTCTGATTCTTATTTTTCATTCAGATCTATTTTCAATTAACTTTATATACAGAAGATTGACCCTACACTAAGTAAAGAGTTCAACAAATCAGTATTCCTCAATGATCAAGACACTGTCAAACCAGGATACTTTATCCTGCAAAGCTCTCATTTATAATGAAGGTGAAATAAAGACCTTCCATAACAAACAAGTTGAAAGAATTTGTCACAAATCATCTGGCATAACAAATGATTCTAAAGGATGTGCTGCACAAAGAAACACAGAAAGATAGTCATAATTATGAAAGAATGTGAAGATAGAAAACTCCCAGTAAAACTACAAAGGAGGGGCCAGCGCTGTGCCACAGCGGGTTAAAGCCCTGGCCTGAAGGGCCAGCATCCCATATGGGAGCCGGTTCTATTCCCGGCTGCCCCTCTTCCAATCCAGCTCTCTGTTACGGCCTGGGAAAGCAGTAGAAGATGGCCCAAGTCCTTGGCCCCCATCCCTTGTGGATGGGAGACCTTGAGGAAGCTCCTGCTACTGGCTTTGGACTGGCTCAGCTCCAGCTGTTGTGGCCATCTGGGGAATGAACAAGCGGATGGAAGACCTCTCTCTCTCTGTCTATCTGTAACTCTGTCTTTAAATAAATAAAATAAATCTTAAAAAAAAAACTACAAAGGAAATCCAAAGCAAACAATAATAATACTTATAGAAAAATTGCAGGGCCAAATGTCCTAAATTCTCCAATTAAAAGATAAAGGCTTGTTGAAATGATGAAAAAACGTGACTCATCTAATTGCTTCCTACAAGAAACATACTTTGCAAACAAAGATACACACAGACAGAAAGTGAAAGGATTGAAAAAGATATTCCATGCTATTGAAGGCATCAAATAAATGAGCTACTGATGCATGAAAAAGGACCCAAAACAACAACAAAGCAATTCCAAATTTAGTAGGAAGAAATAATAAAAATTAGAAAATAATCAAAATTTAAACCAAAAAATACAATCAGTGAAACGAAGAGGTGTTTTCTTGAAAAAATAAACAAAATTGATACACTATTGGCCCAACAAACCAAAAAAAAGAGGGAGAAGACTCAAATAAATATAATCAAAGATGAGAAATGGTATGCAACAATGTTTACCACAGAAATAAAAAGAATCATCAACAATTACTACAAAGAGCTGTATGGGAACAAATTGGAAAATCTAGAAAAAATGAATAGATTCTTGGGTACATACAGCTTCCAAAATTGAATAATAAAGACATCAAAATCCTAAACTGACCATTAACCAAAAAAAGATTGAATCAGTAAAAAAGAGATTACAAACAAAAACAAAAAAAAGCTCAAGTCTGGATATTTCACTGTGGAATTCTTCTAGACTTTGAAAGAGCTAATTCCAATTCTCCTCAGACTTTTCAGAACAATTGAAAGGGAGGGATTCCTGCAAAGCTCCTGCTAAAGGTCCTTCTATAGGTCCATCCTAATTATTAAACCAGAAAAAGATACAATAGAGAAAACAAACTATAGACCATTATCCCTGACAAACATCCTCAACAAAATACTAGCTAATCAAATCCAACAACACATCCGAAAGATAATTACCCAGACCAGGTAGGATGTATCACTTGAATGTAGGGATGGTTAAACATATGCTAATCAATAAATGTTTTACACTACAAAAAGATAATAAAGAACAAAATCCATAAGATTATTTGGATAGATGCAGAGAAAGCATTTGATAAATTACAGCATCCTTTCATGATGAAAGCCTTAAGCAAATTGGGTATAGAAGGAGCATTCTTCAACACCATCAAGGCAAATTATGACAAAAACATAGCCAATGTCTTACTGAATGGGGGAAAGTTGGAAGCATTTCACATAAGATCCAGAATCAGATAAAGACGCACTCTTTCATCACTGTTATTCAATATAATCCTGGGAGTTTTAGCCAGAGCCATTAGACAAAAAATAGAAAACAAAGGGATACAAATTGGAAAGAACGAAGTCAAACTATCGCTATTTGCAGAAGACATGTTTCTAGGTTAGGGGAACCAAAAGACTTCAGTAACACTACTAGAACTCAAAAATGAGTTTGGTAAAGTGGCAGGATATATATTTTTTTCAGATTTATTTATTTATTTGAAAGTCAGAGCCACAGAGAGGCAGAGACAGAGGTCTTTCATCAGCTAGTTCACTCCCCAAATGGCCTTCATGGCCAAAAATGAGTCAGTCTGAAACTGGGAGATTCTTCTGGATCTCCCACACAGGTGCAGAGGCCTATGCACTTGAGCTATTTTCAACTGCTTTCCCAAGCCATAGCAGAGAGTTGGATCAGAGGAGAAGCAGCCAGACTAGAAGAGGCAGCCATATGGAATGCTGGCACTGCAAGTGCCAGCTTTACCTGCTATGCCACAGCACTGGCCCCAGGTTAAAAAATTAACACACAAAAATCAGTATCCTTTGTATAGACATATAATGCCATGGCTGAGAAAGAACTCCTAAGAACAATCCCTTTCACAATAGCCACAAAAAATTTAACCAATTGTCGCTCCCCGTCTTCGTGGAGGAACTACACAGGACCCTGCGCTGTTCTTTCGTCTGCTCGGCCCTCCCCGGGTTTGCTGCTGGTTCTTCCCGGTTTGGCTGCTGGTCCTTCCCAGGTTGGCTACCATCCCTTCCACCTCCGTGGAAGGGCAGTTCCCCCTGCCACTTTCCCCACTTCCGCGGGGGAGCGGCACACCGCCGGCCGGCTCTCTCGGGGGCTGCACAGGTGTTCCTTCAGATAGATGTTCCTCTTAGATGTTCCTGGTGCATGTTGTCTCTCTCCTCCTTTATAGTCCTCTTCCACCAATCCCAACTCTGCTACCCACACGCCGAGTACGCTGCTCTCCTCCAATCAGGAGCAGGTCCTACAGTTTATTGGTTGAACTGGAGGCAGCTGTGTAGAAGCTGTTTCCTCCTCTCCCAGCGCCATATTGTGGGAGAGCAGATGCATAGAATAAGTCTTAATTCCAGTAACTTAGTCTAGTCTGAGTTGCTCCCAGTTGCTCCCCACAACCAATGAGGTGAAATATATCTACAATGAAAATTACAAAACTTTAGCAAAATAAACAGAAGAAACACAAAAAAATGGGAAAATCTTCCAAGTCCTTTTATTGAAAGAATGAAAATAATCAAAGTGTATATACTACCAAAAGCAATTTACAGATTCAGTGCAATTCCAATCTAAATTTACCAATGATATTCTTCCCAGATCTAGATAAAATGATTCTAAAATTCATACAGAAACACAAGAGTCTCTGGTTACCTAAAGCAATCTTACACAACAAAAACAAAACCAGAGGCATCACAATACCAAATTACATGACATACAACAGGGCTTTTATAATGAAAATAGCCTGGTACTGGCAAAAACAATAACAAAAAAGATATGAAGACCAATAGAACAGTATAGAAACTCCAGAAATCAATTCATGCATCTACAATCAACTAATCTTGGACAAGGTGGCTAAAATCAATCCCTGGAGAAAGGACAATGCTGCTATGAAAACTGGGTCTGTGCATACAGAAGTATAAAACAAGACCCCTACCTTATAACTTATACAAAAATCAATGCAAAATGCATGAAGGATGTAATTAATTCCTGTCTTTTTCAGCAAAATGGATGCAACTGGAAACTATTATTCTTTCTGAAATATGCCAGTCCCAAAAAGACACAAACCTTATGTTTTCCCTGATCTCTGGTAACTAATAAAGTACTAATAATATAATGTCTAGGAGTGAAATTGACATTTTGATATTCAATGATTGTTTATAGCACTTGTCTCTATTGTTGTTGAACAGTGCTTTCTTCTTACTTTGTGTTGAACTCTTTACTTAGTGTAGGGTAAATCCTATGAGTAAACTACAAGTAGGTCATTGTAATAATGAATTGAGGGAATAAGAGGAATGTGATAAATTATGAGATCATAGACAGGAGGGAATGTAGGGTGGAAAGTATTACTACATTACTAAACCTGTATGTTTGATATACATGAAATTTGTTTACCTCAAATAAAATTTTAAAATGGTACTCTTGGGCTGGCACCCTGGGTTCTAGTCCCGGTCAGGGTGCTGGATTCTGTCCCAGTTGCTCCTCTTCCAGTCCAGCTCTCTGCTGTGGCCCAGGAGTGCAGTGGAGGATGGCCCAAGTGCTTGGGCCCTGCACCTGCATGGGAGACCAGAAGAAGCACCTGGCTCCTGGCTTTGGATCAGCGCAGTGCGCCCGCCGCAGCAGCCATTAGGGGGTGAACCAATGGCAAAGGAAGACCTTTCTCTCTGTCTCTATCTCTCACTGTCCACTCTGCCTGTCAAAAAAAAAAAAAAAAAAGGTACTCTTGAACCAGTGTTAATTTTTATATTTGAACTCTTATTTGATCTCTCTAATGAATGAGGATTATACACACATGCTAAATTAAACTCATGAATTTATAGATTTATCCAATGTTGAGTCATAATACATTATCCCTTCATTTGGAAAGACTGTAATGAAATGTGTGAAAGCACATAGTAATAAGTAATAATAAACTCTTAAAGTTTCAGCTGCAGGAAGCCAGAGAAAACAAAGACCTCTGAAGAAATTATGGTTGACATATACATTTATAGATACATTGTGAATCGATGTCAACATGATACAGGAGTCTGGAGAATTGAGGAAGATTTATTAAAGATAATTGTGTTTGCCTATAACTCAGAGGCTGTTTATGTGGATAACATTAATAATGGCAGGTAAAGTTCATTGAGGTATTGCTTTTGCCAGGCAGTGAGCTAAGAATCTCATCTTAATTCTCATAGAAAATTCCTTTTACCAGTGAAGTTATTAAAGTTTAAAGAATTGATATTACCAAAATGATAAAACATGGAGCTAGAGCAAGCCATGGTGTCTCATCCCAGAGTCCTTGTCGTAATCAGGGCTTAAACCACATTACCTGTTACAGCTGTGAACCTTTAGGACAGAGTGTCAAGATATGAAGTGAGAACTAGGAAAGCGTAAGCAGATGGAAAGAGTAAAGACTGGCAGAGATACAGAAGGAGACCTGTTGTTAAAAAGTCAGGAAATATGACATCTTGGGGAAGTATACTCATTCCATTAATTAATGTTTTCTATAAATATAGGAAAGAGAATATTATCTCTATAGATATTTAATTCTTTTTTTTTTTCAGGATAAAAAATTATGTATATTTGATCAAACTCAGTTCATAATACAGCAAAAGTGTGTAGAGAATAGTAATTCCTGCTATAGCATGTTTAGTCATTTGGCAACAGATAAAGTTGGTCGAAGGAAGGCCAGGAAACTTTGTCTTGGAAGGATTAGAACCGAGGGGCTCCATAATCATCTGGCATTCGCTCAATGTTGTATCTGTGGTTAGAAATATACATGATAGGAACTCCAGGAATCTTCCGGATTCTTCGTTTTAGGTCCCGGTCAACTGTGGCCACAATGTAACACTTGTGCTGAGTCACTCTCTGGACTAGGCAGTCATCTGCATAGGTTCCTTTGTGTGCGCATGGTAATCGCTCAAATCTTGGATCCTTGGCAATCCTTAGTGCCACTCGATACTTCTGCCCCAATTTCTCAATTTCTGCCATTACACAATCAGTTATACAAGGAATACACTTGGCATACAGACAATCCATCATTGATTGTATTAAGTCCAGTTTGGCTTTAATGGAAAAATTGATAAAGTTGGTATCAACGAGGATGTGGTAAGGTGGGCCCAGCTGAGTGTTATATTGGAAGAATAAGCAGGAAGGGTGCTGGGGGACTTCTCTTTCCTTCAGTGCACTGGGGTCCTTCTTTTCCTTCTTCTTAGGTTTTAATCTATCCTTTTCTTTAAGCCTCTCATCTCTTAGACTAAGCATTCGCTTCATGGTCGCATACTTCCTTGCTTTCTTTTGCTTCCCCATGCTCTTGCTGTACTCTTGCTTTGATATTTAATTCTTAAAAGGTAAATTATATGACTTTAAACAGATAATGTTCTGTGAGGAAAAAGTAGGTGTTAGTGTGAAAAGTAACAGGAAGCATACACAGTATCCTATGTAGCTACAGCTTAAGATAATAACACATTACTTTTCATTATTTTAAAGATTTACTTTTCATTATTTTAAAGACTCACACAGAGAGAGACAGAGAGAAGTCTTCAGTCTGCTGGTTCACTCACAAATGGCTGCAACAGCCAGAGCTGGACCTGTAGAAAGCCAGGAGCCAGAAGATTTTTCCAAGTCTCCCACAAGGGTGCAGGGGCCCAAGGGCTTTGGTCATCTTCTACTTCTTTCCCAGGCCATAGCAGAAAGCTGTACCAGAAGTAGAACAGCTGGGACTTGAACCGGAGCCCATAAGAGATGCTGGCACTGCAGGTGGCAGCTTTACCCTCTATGCCACGACACCTGCCCCCCAATAATATATTCTTTAAATATATTTCATCACTTAACATATTCTTTGAACATATTTTTAGTACTAATATACTTTGCCAAAGAACTATAGAAGATGGAGGTTGTTACATTACACTCAGGTGTCTGTGTTTAGATGTTTACCTGCATAATCAATAAGAAAACTTATGGAACACATATATGATAGGTAGGTAGGTAGGTAGGTAGATAGATAGATAGATAGAAAGATAGACAGACAGACAGACAGTCTTAAATGGCTGTTCTCTGAACTTTCTTTGGAAGCATTCCATTTCTCCACAGTGTGATGATGGTGGTGGTGATAGTAACACTTAGAAAACATTTACAGTCTGCAAGAGTTACCATCATCTTTAGATCATGCTCATTTAATCTTCCCAATAACTCGACAAGAGAGAACCAGCTAACCTCATAAGATAAGAAAACGGAAGCCTGGAGGGTTCAGTAACTTTCTCTAGGGGTGCAGTCAGGCAAGGGTTCCATATTAGGCAGTCTGAGTCAGCAACATCATGCATATAAGCTCTCTGGTTGAAATGAGAAAATCGTCTCCACAGTGGAAGAAAGGTTTCCATGACATGAGCTAAAAATTTTGGCATTTACAATATTTATTTGCCTAAAATCATCACCAAACCCAGTACAAATAATAATATACGAATTTTAAAAGGTTGAGGTGAACACCTGGGGGAAAACATGTCCTAAATAGAAAAATAATAGAAAATATTGGGAAGGAAGAAAATCACCCTGAAAAAATCATAGTGTACATGAAAATCTTTCATATATAGAAAAGCCATGACACCCAGAAACAGAAACAGAATGGGTCCCTGGGTTAGCAGCCCAGAGTAGGCTGCTGTTCCCCCATGTCTTCCCTGTTACTTTTCTGATGATTTCCCAGCATCCCGTCTGTCAACACCAGTCATTCCTCCCCTCCATCCCAAAGGAGAATTTCCTGACCCAAATTGAATCATATGCTTCCTCTTCTTTAAAAACATGCCTTAATTGGTGCTTTGTAATTCCTCCAACATGATAAATGAAGATGCAGTTTCTTTCTTTCTCTCTCTCTTTTTTTTTTTTTTTTTTTTTTGACAGGCAGAGTGGACAGTGAGAGAGAGAGACAGAGAGAAAGGTCTTCCTTTTCCATTGGTTCACCCCCTAATGGCTGCTACGGCTGGCGCACCGCGCTGATCCGAAGGCAGGAGCCAGGTGCAGTTTCAAAAACTGCTGTCAGCTCCTTGTTTTCTCTTCCTTTTCCTTCTTCATCTGCATGGAGAGTATTCTAAACTCACTGTTATTTGAACACAGCTAGCACTTTGCACTACCATGATTTTAAAATCGTTTCTATATCTAATGTGTCTCTATTCCTCTCTTGCCTCTCAGATTCCTTTTTTGAATTTGAAGGATATAATACAAATTTAACATAAAGCTTCATCTAAACTGCTTTTCTGCTGTAGGCAATCTTTCTACTATGCTTTTAGAGCTGTGTCCATTGATTGAAACCACTCTTCTAAGTGTATAGCCCATTCAAATTGTAAGAACCAACAAGAGAATGCCTTCTTTCTTCTTTTTCAATGTTTCTTTGGATTCTGAATATATAATCAGAGTGCTTAGAATAAAGGAGATATTCAGTAAGTGAATGTTTATGTATTTGAATTAATAGAAAAAATCAATAAACTTCCACAAAAAGATTTACTTTTTAACAGTTATACTTAAGTCACTTGTAGGGATAAGCCTATGAAGCATTCAGAATTATATATCATGTGAGGAATTCTCTATTAGGGTAGAGAAATACTTGTTTAAATTCTAGTTAAGCAATTTTTATTAACTGATTAATTATTTTTTCATAATTAATAAATTAGTGATGATACTGAATATTTATTTGAGACTGAGTTTCCTAATATGCAAGATATAGATTCTACTTGCTGTGTTTTAATCTCATAGATTTATCATGAAAATGAAATTAAATATGAGGAAGTTTCAGAGGCCATCAAGTTCCACCCATGTAAATCTGTGAAACTTCACTTTTAACATCTAGTCAGGGTAAGCCTTTACAGGGATGGCTTAAGAGAGTGGCATTTTGGGGTTTTTGAAATCAGGTTCTGAGATACGTGTGGCACAGAGTTCCGGATGATACAGCCAGAAGAAAATACAGGACTATCAGACTGTTGGTCAAGAGTGGGTCATACAGTAAAGTATAAAGGCAAGAAAAATATCACTTTAAGCAACAATTTTGCTAAAGGTACGACTGAAATACATGCCCTCATCAAAGGTGAGTCTATCCATCTTACAACATTGAGGGGAAAATATCTCCTACAAATTGAGAAGAAACTTCCACAATATGAATTCTATGTTAAAAACAATTGATCTAATATGATTCAGTAGTTGAAAATTAACTTATATTATGTCCACATTAGACATTTTCCAGATTCATTTAGTGTGTCTTTTCAATGTCATCTATACCAATTTTTGAAGTAATGTGTACAGAAAAGACTTAGTTTTCTAAAATTTAGTTGATTCAAAATGCCTTTTAGCCAGAATGCTAAAGCATAATTTCTGAAATTGAATAGCACATGTAGTAAGTGAAAGGTTGAGATATGACATAGTTTTACTTCCCAGAGATAAATCATTTATATTTTGGAAATACACATATAATTTTAAAGATGGTTAGAGTAATTCCATTAAAGAAAATAAATTGACTTAAGCAAAATGGACTTTTATGGTTTTCCTTATAATACTTTTCAGTGTCACCAGGGTTTATTTAATTAATTTGTAAATCATATTGAGACTTTTGCCCTCAAATTGTAATGAAACTGCAAACTATTTTATTCTTATGCTTTTTAAAAGAGCTTTTATATTACTCTCAGGGCAAAACCATATGTGAGAAGTTGCAGAAGGTCACTATCTTGAAGTTAATAGGTTTTTCTTATTGTAATTTTTTCTCTATTTAAGTTAATTTTATTGTATTAACGCTACTGTACCTATGTGCAATTCTGTGTTACAATGTTGAGTGCAGCTGTAACCTGAACCTGTGATACCATGTTTTTTCTGTTGATTTTACAGATCAGAGTGCCTTAAAAGACTCTCCTGGGGTCTGAGCATAAGAAATTAGAATTTTCATCAGACCTCTAGTTTATTACAAATCACTCAAGGGTGGGAGAGTCTGGATACAAAATGATCAATAAGGTCTCAAAAACCTTTTTGATCACCTGCCAAAAAGAGGATTGCTTCTGAAAATGAGGATACGTTACATATGGTAATTTGATTTAGTGCTAAACCTACAATTTTTGACTTCATTTTTTTAAATTTGTTGTCTTCCAGATAACATACAGCAGCTTTTTCATGAGTACTTTCTAATCTACCTTGCACTTTTATGTTGCAGAGATGGCTTCTCTCCATAAACCTCATTAACTAACTTTTGGTACCTCCAAACTTTGAATTTGCAGCTCCTTTATCACCCTTAGAATTGACTGAATTTCACAGAGTTGGGGCCTTGCTATGGATGCGGCTTAAACTCAAGGGCATGCTGCAGCTGGTTTAATGTTCTATCCAAACCACTCAAACTTTGTCCAAATAGAAACAAATGATGTTTTGCTTTCTTATCGTGTATGTGTTCTCTGGGTTAGTACTTTCAATTTCTTTCAGGGATTCTTGTTTGCATTCACATCTTGGCTTAGTTCTAATGCTGTTGTGTCTCAAGGGACAGGGAATACCCAAAAAAATGGAGATGCATGCCACAGCAGGTGGTTGGTGGAGGAATAAGAGCACACCAATTTTTTTTTTTTTTTTTTTGACAGGCATAGTGGACAGTGACGGAGAGAGACAGAGAGAAAGGTCTTCCTTTTCCATTGGTTCACCCCACAGTGGCCGCTGCGGCTGGTGCACCGCGCTGATCCGAAGCCAGGAGCCAGGTGCTTCTCCTGGTCTCCCATGTGGGTGCAGGGCCCAAGCACTTGGGCCATCCTCCGCTGCACTCCCGGGCCACAGCAGAGAGCTGGCCTAGAAGAGAAAAAACCAGGACAGAATCCGGTGCCCCGAGCAGGACTAGAACCCGGTGTGCTGGCCCTGTGGGCAGAGGATTAGCCTAGTGAGCCACGGCGCTGGCCAGAGCACACCAAACTTATCAGTTAAATTTTCTATCATATTTATGACTGGTTTGTGGAACCCCAATTATTACAATAGCAACACCGAAGATCATTGATCACAGATAAAGTAACAATGAAAGAATTACCAAAATGTAGCACAGAATTATGAAGTGAATGTACACTATTGGGAAAATAGTATAAATACATTTGCTCCATGCATGTATGCTCCAGGTACATGTGCAAAGAAGGTAGAAAAGAATAATGCCATCCTCAAAGAGACACAGCTACCTCAGGAAACTCAACTATCCTGCATCTCTCCCCTGCCCTGCACATAGCCTTAGTGGATATCAGAAGTACCACCCCCACCAAAAGTTAGTTTTGAGCCTTTTTGGAATGCTGTATGGCTGTCCTTTCCTAACTAATGATCTCCTAGTGGACAATGAGACCTCATACTTGATCAGATCCATCACAGCAGTTGCCGATTTCAAAAAGGTTATTCTGTATCTCCAAGAGACACAATCATGTGGATCAAGAAGCCCTAAGTATACTCCAACAGATTCAAACTCTTTTTTTTTTTTTTTTTTTTTTTTTTTTTTTTTTTTTTTTACAGGCAGAGTGGACAGTGAGAGAGAGAGACAGAGAGAAAGGTCTTCCTTTTGCCGTTGGTTCACCCTCCAATGGCCGCCGCGGCCGGCGCGCTGCGGCCGGCGCACCACGCTGATCCGATGGCAGGAGCCAGGAGCCAGGTGCTTTTCCTGGTCTCCCATGGGGTGCAGGGCCCAAGCACCTGGGCCATCCTCCACTGCACTCCCTGGCCACAGCAGAGAGCTGGCCTGGAAGAGGGGCGACCGGGACAGAATCCGGCGCCCGACCGGGACTAGAACCCGGTGTGCCGGCGCCGCTAGGCGGAGGATTAGCCTAGTGAGCCGCGGCGCCGGCCTAGATTCAAACTCTTTAAGAAAAAAAAAAAAAAGATGATCAAATCTGTTATGCATGATACCCCCTAAAGCCTTCATCCTATAATCCCATCATCCTTCAATCTCATCATTCATCTTATTGCTCACCTACTTACAAATACTAATGGTACAATTCACTGTTGATAGCCGGCGCCGCGTCTCACTAGGCTAACCCTCTGCCTTCCGGCGCTGGCACACTGGGTTCTAGTCCCGGTCGGGGCACTGGATTCTGTCCTGGTTGCCCCTCTTCCAGGCCAGCTCTCTGCTGTGGCCAGGGAGTGCAGTGGAGGATGGCCCAAGTGCTTGGGCCCTGCACCCCATTGAAGACCAGGATAAGTACCTGGCTCCTGGCACCGGATCAGCGTGGTGCGCCGGCCGCAGCACTCTGGCCGCTGCGGCCATTGGAGGGTGAACCAATGGAAAAGGAAGACCTTTCTCTCTGTCTCTCTCCCTCACTGTCCACTCTGCCTGTCAAAAAAAAAAAAAAATTCATTGTTGATAATATGCCAAAGAGTAAAGGCTTACAAATGTTCCCTTTATTCCTGGGGACATGCCCAAAATAGCCCCCTCTTAGAGCTGGAGAGGGATATTCCATTTCCAGAGGAATCTTTTGGTTTGTCAGTCCCTATCTTGGAGAGATTCATCTTAAATCTCATTCTATGGTTCAACAGTGATGTGAGGCCACAATAATAGCTATTCAGGCTCAACAAACTTCTATTAACTCATTGGTTTCTGTGATACAGCAAAAATCATTGGGCATTGGACATCCTCATGACACAACAAGGTATGCATTACTAAATGAAACATGCTGCTCTTAGATGAATACTTCTCACCAGATGGAAGAAAAATCTAGATTATGAAAGACAATAAGCTAAGAGAAAAGGCAGGCCCAAGCCCTAGCTGGCAAAAGTCCTTCTTATCCTCTTTAGGACTCTCTAACGTATGGACATGGATTTTTCCCTTTGTTGCTCCCTTTTGCCTTATTGTAACAATGCTTATCTTTGGGTCTGTATACTCAACCTTATTGTAAATCTTGTCTCTTCTTATTTAGAGGCAGATCAAGCCACGGATGCAGGTCTTCTACAGAGTACCTGTGGACAGAACTCTAGAGGAGGAATCCTGACTGGAGTCTCCAGCATTACCCCTCTCCAACTCAAAGTACCAGAGTGGTCATTGCCCTTTTTCCCTAATGGCAATTGTGGTTGCCTCTTCAGAGGTCTTCAATGGTTCTGTCCTTCAAAGACCTCTCTTGGCAGATTTCTCTTTTTTTTTTTTTTTTTTTTTTTGTTGTTGTTGTTGTTGTTGTTTTGTTTTTCCCAAGAAAATTCCTTCACTTTGCTCACTTTTCCTTGTCTGTGCTCCTCATTCTTCATGAACATGATGCAAAGAATCCATCAAGAAAAATAATTGTAATCTAAAAAGCTGTAATATTTTAAAAGCTCTGCTAGAATAAAACTCTATGGCATTTCCTGATGAAAAGACAAAAATCTGACTGTTTAGAACTACAGATACCCACAACAATAGGACTATCATGTTATGATAATTAGTTTTATATTATTCAGGACATTGCAATGATATTTTCTATCAATAAATTAAAAATATATGTATTCAGTGTATAACATTTACAAAGGAAAGGAGAATGCATGACATTTTCAGTAAGGCCTACAAATAATTTCAGGATGCTCTGCAGAAAATAGTGTCTACATTATTGCAATAATTTGCAACCTGGTGCCAGCCTGCCTTGCTCTGGCACACACTGGAAACAAGGTTTGACAAATTCCTAGAGCTCCAAGCCTGGCATCTCACATCCTTCTGCATAAAAAGTGAACTACTGATTATATAACCACATCTGCTGTGAAACATCAGACTGAAAACTTGTTGCCAGATAATAAAGTTACTTGAATAAATGCTTTAGGTCCTTGTTCAAAGGACAAAGGAGCCAAATTAAAGGTGCTTCCATGAGCATAGTATTATCAACTTAACTAGCAACACTGAATCATAATTAGTTATTTGAAGAGAATTATATATTTATTTTTAAATTTTATTTGAGAGGAAGATATATAGAGAGAATCGTTCATTCACTGATTCACTCCCCAAATATCTACAACAACTCAGGTTGGCCTAGGTCAAAGCCAGGAGTTGGAAACTCAATCCAGGTTTCCTACATAAGTGATAGAGACCCAAGTATTTGAGTCATTACCTCCTGCCTCCCTGAGTGTGCATTAGCAGTAAGCTAGGATGATCACATGGCCCACCCAAATACACAGGAATTTCACATAGAGGAGCAAGTGGTTGTTGATTAATCCTTTTACTCTCTGCCAAAATGGACACACATTTTTTTCCCCACCTAGATAAGAAATGGAAGCCCTGGGGAATATCTTAGAAGAAAAATAGGTGCAGAAGTAGGAGCCACACCAAGAATAGTGAAGACTAGTTAGAACTAGTGCTTACGCTTGGTAATCAGGTAGAGAGATGGTCAAACAATATGTTGTCCATTAATGAATTAAGCAAAGGTATTGAGAAAAACTGCTATCACCACAGACTTATCCCTTGTTTGGAAGACAGAAACATTCTGGATGACACTACTACTTTTAATTAAATGCTAAATGAGTAAAAATTAAATAAATGTAAACAGAATACTCCATAAGAAAGATAGGGATAGAGACAGAGAGAGTAGGAAAGGGAAGGGAAATTCTAGAAAGAGGGCTAAATAGCAAAGTTGTAAGGGATGTAGTTGGGAATGGGTAGAAGTAAATTAATCAAGGAACAAAGAACATTGTGTAAAAGGAAAACATGAAAAATGTATGTAGATTTAAGAATTTATGTTTATATTTACAATCCCATCAAGGTGGTATGTACCAAAACCATCTCACTAGTCCAAGTGATCAATTTCAGTTCACAATTGATCACACTGATAGGTCTAAGAGTCAAAGGGATCACACAAACAAGACTAGTGTCTGCCAATACTAACTGATAGAATCAAAAAGGGAGAGAATGATCCATCATGGGAAGCGGGATACACAGCAGACTCATAGAATGGCAGATGTCCTAAATAATACTCTGGCCTCAGAATCAGCCCTTAAGGCACACGGATCTGGCTGAAAAGCCCATGAGAGTATTTCAGGCATGGAAAGCCAAGACACCCTGGAAAAAAAAAAAAAAGCCTAAATGAAAGATCTCTGCGAGTGAGATCCCAGTGGAAAGAACGGGGCCATCAAAGAAGGAGGTATCTTTCTCTGAAGGGAGGAGAGAACTTCCACTTTGACTATGACCCTGTCGGAATAAGATCAAAGTCAGTGAACTCAAAAGGCTTCCATAGCCTTGGCAACTCATGACTAGAGCCTAGGGAGATTACTGATGCCATAACAAGAGGGTCAAATTGTGAAGTCAACAACGGGAGTCACTATGTACTTACTTCTCATGTGGGATCTGTCCTTAGTGTGTTGTCCAATGTGAAGTAATACTGTAACTAGTACTGAAACAGTATTTTACACTTTGTGTTTCTGTGTGGGTGCAAACTGATGAAATCTTTACTTAATATATACTAAATTGATCTTCTGTATATAAAGATAATTGAAAATGAATCTTGGTGTGAATGGAATGGGAGAGGGAGCAGGAGATGGGAGCGGTATGAGTGGGAGGGAAATTATGGGGGGGAGCCATTGTAATCCATTAACTGTACTTTGGAAATTTATATTTACTAAATAAAAAATAAATTAAAAAAGAATATATCTTTAAATTTAACAATCAATTTTTAAATTTAGGGATCTATATTTTTTTTTTTTTTTGACAGGCAGACTGGACAGTGAGAGAGAGAGAGAGAGAGAGACAGAGAGAAAGGTCTTGCTTTTCCATTGGTTCACCCCCCAGTGGTCGCTGTGGCTGGCACACCGTGCTGATCCAAAGCGAGGAGCCAGGTGCTTCTCTTGCTCTCCCATGTGGTTGCAGGGCCCAAGGACCTGGGCCATCCTCTACTGTACTCCCAGGCCACAACAGAGAGCTGGACTGGAAGTGGAGCAACTGGGACAGAATCCAGTGCCCCGAACAGGACTAGAACCTGGGGTGCCAGTGCCGCAGGCAGAGGATTAGCCTATTGAGCCACGACGCCAGCCAGGATCTATTTTTTTTTTAAGTTTCCCCCTCATTCAGTAATTTATAATCAGGGTCCAAAGAATCCTTGGTTCTCCTCTCTACTTTATATGCCTGAGAGAGATAGAGAAAATTTACTCATAATTAGAAAAGATGGAAATCTCATAGGAAAAATTATTGTGTCTGAACTTTGCTGGAATGGCTCTTTGTCACATGGTGAGTATCTCTCTTTCTCTCTCGCTCTCTCTCTGTGCATGTGTGTGTCTGTGTTTTGCATTGTATTAATACTTTTCTCATATAGAAAAGGTATTCTTAATCACTCATTGTGAGTTTATGAGTTTTCCAAGATTATGGGTAATATTTCAGCATTTGAAAAAGAGATGTGTCCATAGTGAATGATTTAAAAAATCTATATTTTTTATTTTTTGCCAAACTTGGATAATTTCACGAGGCAGTAATCTGTGATTTGTACTCATGTGGGAGAAGAACAGATAAATTTTTATCAACATTCTTTTCTTTGGTATCCATTCAGGATAAATGGACAACTGTAAGGAAAGTACCATGCTCTTTTTTTTTCAGGATTATTTATTTATTTATTTATTTGAAAGGCAAGAGTTACAGAGAGGCAGAGGCAGAGATGAGAGAGAGGAGAGAGAGAGAGAGAGAGAGAGAGAGAGAGAGTCTTCCGTCTGCTGGTTCACTTCTCAAATGGATGCAAAAGGTTTAGATGGGCCAGGCCAAAAGCCAGGAGCCATAAGCTTCATCCAGGCCTCTACATAGGTACAGGTGCCCAAGGACTCGGGCCATCTTCTGCTGATTTCCCAGGAACATTATTAGCAGGGAGCTGAATTCTAACTGGAGCAGCAGGGACTTGAACCGGTGTCATATGGAATGCTGGCACTGCAGGTGGCAGCTTAATCTGATATGCCACAATACCGGTCCCTAAAATATCATCAGTATGTAGTCTTAAAGATGTTATTAAGACTGTGTTAATTACTCATATGTGGCATTTTCAACAAATAGAAAATAAAATGACAATAAATGTTTTAGTATAATAAATTTCAAAATTTAATATAATTTTATAAAAGTACTCTTAGCTTAAAAAAACTTGTCTCATTTTCCATTGGTATTAAAGTTACTCTTCATTTTTTATGATATTTTCATTACAAAAATTTGCAAAAGTCCCTTTCCTGAAATACATTAGCTGATGAAGGAAAAGACTTTATTGTCACTCAGCACCCCAGGCATAACAGAAAGTATTTTGTTATTGGAGTCCAAAAATGTCTTTAAAAATTAGTCAAATATGTGTTCATAAGAGGGGTATCCATCAGCCATTCCCAGAAAGAAAGGAACATTGGCCACTGATCCCATTATCCATAGGGATTAAGTTGCATTTAGAGGAGAGAATCTAAAGCTCAAATAGCAAGAGGAAACTCCTTTGTGATTTTTTTAGGCCCATAATTACTCCCAACAGTGCCCCAGTGGAAGTCTGTGCAGAATGTTAAATAAAGTCTCTGTCCTCATTTTATGTCCTGCGTGGTTCATTCCTGCTCTGCTACTGCTAGTACAGAATCCATAGCATCATCTGCTATTGAAAACCACTGGAAGCCAAATCACATTTGTGATGAGGAGGTGACAAGTGACACGTAGGACACAATCATCAGCAGCTTCCTGGATTCTAGGACCCAATCGATTGTAAGAGCTTGACTGTCCTAGGTCAAGAAAATAAAAGGGAACACAAAAAGAAGGAAAGCAAAGGAGGAAAAATTCTACAAACCAAATTACAAAATGGCATTAATTGTAAGACATCATGATTTCTACGTCAAGAAATCTTTGAATTGAAAAAATAATTGATAAATAATTTCTCTTAAATCCTCATTGATTTTTTTGTATTTATTTATTTGAAAGACAGAGTTACAGAGAAAGAAGGAGAGACAGACAGAAAGAGAGAGAGATCATCCATTAGCTGGTTTACTCCCCTAATGGTCACAACTGCCAGAGCTGGCCCAGGCCAAAGCCAGGAGCCTGGAATCCCATGTGGGTCACCTATGTGGGTGTAGGGGCTCCAGGACTTGGGCTATCTTCCAGTTTTCCCAAGAACATTAGCAGGGAGCTGGCTCAGAAGTAGAGCAGCTGGGACTCAAACAGGGGCCCATATTGGATGCCAACACTGCAGGCCATGGCTTAACCCACTGCGCCACCACAGAGCCAGCCCCAGCGCTGTTTATCTTTAAAGATGAAATGACATAACCAGACTGGATACAGCGAAATGGTAATATAATAGTAAATGATTTGTTTCTATCTCTAAGATATTATCTGTACAAGTGAAAAAAAAAAATCCAAAATGAAAAATTCTGCAGTTACTTCAATAGGAAAAAATTAAAAAAAAAAAGTTTTCTATCTCCTATCCTTCATTTACTACTTAAGAATTTGCCCTAGAATCAATTGTTATTTACCAAGACTCCTATGTGATATTTGTGCTCATTAAGATGTGTGATGTTGCAGGCTAGGATATGGAATGTACTTCACCTGGATAAGGTAGATAAGGTGTGTGAAGGTCTACTAACAGCTTGTGAAAGATGACTGTCATGCCTTGTTTTATGAAATGATAAAATCAGAATATATTAGTACAAAATATTTCAATCAGCTGGCTCAAGAAAATGCTTAAATATCTTCTTGATTGAATAAAAATATTCTGCTTCCATGTCTGTTTTGAAAACACCTGAAAGTTTCACAGGTTACACATTTACAAAAAATAAGAACAAAGTCCATTTTTAGAGGAAACAGTTTGGTATATCAATGAAGACACTATTTAGGATTCCTTGATCCCATATCAGAGTTCTTGATTTGAGTCCCAGCTCCTCTGTTTCTGATCCAGCTTCTTGTTAATGTAGACCTCTAAGACAGCGAATGATGGTCCAAATATTTGCATATCTGCCACCCACATGGGAGACCTGGATTGAACTCCAGCTCTGGTTCTTGTGGACATTTGAGGAGTGAAACAGTAAGTCAAAAAATACACATACACACACATATATACATATATAAAACATTAATTTTGGAAGCAAGCTTTTAAAACTAAGAATGTTGTAGAGGTCAGTGTTGGTGCAGTGAGTTAAACCACGTTTTCTATCAATAAGATCCCTTCTCAGAGCACCAGTTATAGACCAACTGCTTTGTTTCTGATCCAGGTCCCTGATAATGCACCTGGGAAAGCAGTAGAATATGGCCCAAATGCTTTGGTCCCTGCCACCAACATGGGAGACTCAGATGGAATGCCAGGATCCTGGCTCCTGCTGGTCCAGCCCAGGGCTGTTGGGCCAATTTGGGGGATGATGCAGCACATGGAATATCTCTGTCTCTGTCTCTCCTTCTCTGGCACCATTGTATTCAAATAAATAAAATAAATCTCTATTTTTTTTAAAAAAAAAGAATGTTGCAATAAGTGTTTTATTCAAGTGTATGTAAAACCATACATTATGGAGGTAAAATCTGCATAGGCATACATCCCTCCCTTTAATTATTCATTCTGTTTGGAGCACAATGTAGTAGATAGTTTAAGGCAATGAATTGATAAGGTATGCTTGCAATATGACCTCTGAATATTTTCCAAGAATGTGAGATCACTTGTACTACCTTGTTCATTGCAGTTTCTACTCACAGCAGTAAAACTATGCAGACAACCTAAATGTTCAGCAGTGTTTGAAAGGATAATGAAAATGTGGTACACTGTACATATACTATGGAAAACTCTTGAGCCTTTAAAGGAAGAAAACCTTGCAACTTGTGACAACACGGGGGATCCTCGAATACATCATGCTATGTAAAACAGTCACAAAAGAACAAATAGTGCATGATTCTGCTTACATGAGGTACCAAGGATAGTCAGCAGACAAAACATAAGGTTGGTTGCCAGTGGAAAAGGGAAGGAAACGGCGTAGTTGCATTCAATGGGCATAAAAATTCACTTGTACAGGACAAACAAGTTCTGTTTGCACCGGTAAACCACTGTTGAAAAGAACTCACATATTTCTTCCACAATAAAAATCGAATTTTGGAAAATAGTAACGGGGGCCTGTGTTGTGGTATAAGAGATAAAGACGTCATCTACCTTGCCAGCATCCCATATGGGCACTAATTCGTGCCCTGGCTACTCCACTTCTGATCCAGCTCCCTGCTATTGGCCTAGGGATGCAGTGGAGGATGGCCCAAGTGCTTGGGTTCCTGCCACCCATATGGGAGACCTGGATGAATCTTCTGGCTCCTGGCTTCAGCCTGGCCCAAGCCCATCTGTTGCAGCCATGTGGGGACTGGCCCAAGCCTGACTGTTGCACCCATGTGGGCAAATGGAAGATCTCTTTCTGTCTTTCCCTCTCTCTAAGTCTGCATTGCAAATAAAAATTTAAAAAATAGTAACATGTGTATTGTTTTGCTCATTCTGAAATCTGAAGTAGTCAGAACAAAAAATGTTTTGTATTTTTTTCTCTACAAGAATGCATTAAAGAGCAGAAATAAACACAGTGTATTTAGATCTGACTAGACTCTTCAGGATCTTTTAATGACCTCATTCTTAACCATCTCTCTTAAATGGTAATAGGGGCAGCCAGTCTAAATAAAAGTGAGAAATCTACCTAATTTTGAGCAATTAATTTAATAAAGTGATCTACTATGTGCATGAAAGAGGAGGGTGAAAAATTCTAGAAGTGACAAAAAAATGTGTTTTCTAAACCTTGATATGCCATTATATATTGAAAGGCAAACAGTTTATCTGAATTTCAGAAATAAATAAAAAAGATTTGTTTCATAACTAACTTTTGAAACACAGATAACACTGATTAAAAAAAAAGTTTGTGGACAGAATGCTTTAACACACTCCCTCTTCCCACACCATGTGTCTTCCAATTATTAAACTTATATCTTGTTTGGCAACATAGGTAGACTCTTAGAGCTATGAATTTTCATCTGCCACGTCAATATGATAGTCCTCACCAAGGTTTCTGTGAGGGAACTGCTTGGCAATGAAAAGGCCCCTAATAATTGTGAGTTACCTTGTTTTTTTTCTTCATGCACATCAATTTTCTGTTATTTGGAACAATTAAATTATTGTAACAAGGATGTAAAACACAGCCCGATTGAATTTCACTTAGACAAGAGAACATAAGACACCTGTGCAGAATCAATTAAGTGACTTATATAAATTTTCTAGACAATCAGCGAGCACTTAACAAATGTGCATTGTATATTTGTTCTTCTAATTTCTCCAAATTAGGAAATATAGGGCTTTCCTTTCATAGGGGATCTAAGGAGTATCCCCTCCCACTTTCCATCTTCTATCTAAATGAGCTAGAGACAGCATTTGTAGGAACAGTTCAAATTTCCCATATAGAAGAAAAGTGTACATATGAACCAAGTTTCTGTCTGCATAGCACAAAGGGTAGCCTCATCTATGTGTTGTAGTCTTTTTAATCTACACAGTCATGTGATACAATCTAATTCCTTTCCTTGTTCCTTTAAATGCATTAAGTGAATACATTACATGCCAGTCTACAAAGGGAGAATAATAACAAACTTAGAAATTTCTTACAGATAGCAAATCCTTTGTCTTATTTATTTATTTCTACATTTTGCTTTTGTGAAGATAAAACATATTCATTAGTTTCTCACAGTTCAGACTCAAAGTGTTGCTGAAAACACTAAATGCCCCAGGTATACAGGAATATCTGTCAGCTGGAGGCTTTCAGAGAGCTAATGGGGCCTGGCCACATTTAGATTTTGTGCGTCACCTAAGCAGGTGCAAAAGGGAAGACAAAGATCAGTAGTTTGTATGCTGGTGCCTCAGACATCTGAAAAGGCAGAGAAACAAGGGGTGACTTCAACCCAGCCACCCAGGAGGAAATGCAATAAAATATGAGAGATCATCAAGCACTTAAAAGCTGTGATGAAATGGTCTCTCTGTATGCTTTTTGAAAATAAAGTCAGTAATAAATCATATTTACAATGCTTTTAAACATCTTCCAAGTAGAATCCCTGTTAATTGGTTTTATGTACTTGAAAATGGACACCTCAGTATGCAGGCCATAGGTTCTCAAGATAATATTCCAAGCATTCTTGTGCTTCCATATTCTTTATTTAAGCATCTATTGTGTCCATGATGCTCAGAGGTGAAGACAGGAGGTCTGTGTTAGGAACTCTTTGCTGAATCAAACATACATCTGATTTTTTTTAATTTTATTATTTAAAATTTTGATTAACGTGCAATATTTGCATATTTTTATGGCAGAGTCCCTGTGGAATGCTGTCACCCCTATGGAATGCTGGCACCCATATGGAATGCTGACAGAGGCTTTGTCTACTACTCCACAGTACTGTTCCATAAGAATCATTTTTATAAGTTGCTTTCTTGTTTTCTACTTTTAAAATTTTCTATTATCATGATTTCTTTCTTTTTTTTTTTTTGCATGTGTGTTCTGTGCCCACTGTGATATTCATACAGTTTTTTCTTATAAACACCTGCTTTGATGATTATTTTAAGGTAGGATTGAGATAATTGGATGGGAAAATGCATAGGAAAGAATATTTAGCTGTATATAATTAACAAATATAAGAAATAAATTGTAGTCTAAAGGAGTATATGACATCTTGATTTCAAAAACCAAGTTGTGGTTCCTGACTCTTCCATGTATAAATTACTTGATTTATTTTTCTCAAGTCTAGGATTGCAGTCTTTATAAAAGATAAAATTATTTCCACATTAGCTTCACTGGCTTGCTAACCACTGGGGCATCATAGCCAGATGTACACTGTGAATTGGAAAGTTTGCAGAAAATTCAGATGTTAACTTATAATTCTGATGATGATGGTAGTGGTGGTGATATTAATGACTAATGATTCATGATGCTGAGCAATTCTCTGATACTGAAGTAGAAAATATCCCTCGATAAAATCAATAAGGGAGAGAGGAAATAAGATGGTGGCTGAGTTGATGTTCCAGCACAACCATCTTTGCCAAAGGGAAACCAATTTGAACATTTATTCACAAGAGCTCACAAGAGCTGTCAATTCACAAGAGCTATAGAAGCCAAGTGAGAGACCACGGTGTCTGGACATATAAACATAATGACAGCAATAATGAAAATAATATAAGAAGGAAAAAGTTTCCAATGTCATTCCTCTCCTAGCTCAAGAAGCATAGCTCAGAAACTTATTTCTTGACACTTACTTGGATAGGAAAAGGGAAGTAAGTCAACACCATAGACCTGAAACCTAGCCTGAAGCATATAATGATAAAATCATTGCTGGCCAGAGGAGTCTGAGTCTGAACTCCCTCAAGCCAGTCAGCTAAAGAACCACCTCCAGCACTACTTTTCCAAGAGAAAGTTGAGGAAGGTTCCAACTTCTGGAGAGTCGAGCAGGAAAGATAATTTAGTATTCTACGTGGGTGCTCAGAGCCGGACTCACTTTTTTTTTATTTTATTTTACAGGCAGAGTTAGACAAAGAGACAGAAAGGTCTTCTTTCCGTTGGTTCACCCCCCAAATGGCTGCTGCGTCTGACGCACTGTGCCGATCCGAAGCCAGGAGCCAGGTGCTTCCTCCTGGTCTCCCATGCGGGTGTAGGGCCCAAGAACTTGGGCCATCCTCCACTGCCCTCTCGGGCCACAGCAGATCACTGTACCGGAAGAGGAGCAACCAGGAATAGTACCTGGCACCCATATGGGATGCCGGCGCCGCAGGCAGAGGATTAACCAAGTGAGCCATGGCTCCGGCTCCTAGACTCACTTTACGAACTTGATGAAGCCTGAAGGAGAATACCCCCAGGTCAGTGCTGGTACTGACTACAATTACCATAGCATTGGGGGACTTTCAGTGTGTATCATTGCTATCATCACATAGGCCTGATAAGATCTGCAAGATTATTCAGGGCTTGGTGACTATAAGATCCAAGTGTTATCCTGTTTAATGCCATCATCGGTTATCAAGAGGTTGCCCTTAACACCCAACCCCAATCAGGGAGATTCATTGTCTGGAGTATTGGCACAGAGCTGGGTACCCACTTAGGACTGTGAGGTATTCCCACCTCCCCACCACATCACAGGCTCTGGGGCTCAAACTGCCAAAGTGGAACATCCACAGGCAGCTGGCTCTGGGATGACCTCTGCTGTCTCAGTGGATGGGGCAGGATTGCAGGACTGAGAATGGAACCTTGCGACTCTGGGAGCCTTATGCATTATGACTGTGGGAATTCTGTGACTGCACAACAGGGCATGGGTGTCACTAGGTCTTTGAGCAATCACTATGTCTGACTTCAGAGGCTCAGAGTTCCCCAACTACCTGAAATGGCTCATTGTAGAAGAATCTCTGCTCGAACTGAGAACTGCACGGATTGCTTCTGAGGTTCATGTTCCTGCATGGACAGTGGTTATAACCACGTGAGATAACCCAGGCATTTATCACCTTGGAAGAGAGGAGGTAAGTACATGCTTATGCCAGCAGACATGATCATACCCTGCCCCTTGCCAACAATAAAGATTTACAGTGCCCATCCTGGGTGTCACCCTGGACACTCATCCCACCATTGAGTACTGACCAGAGAATCCTGGCCCCATCCAGCACAAGCCTCTGGATATCTACTGAAGGTGCATGCACTCCATTAAGCCAAATAGGCACAATTCAAAGATAAAAGGCATCATAGGAGAAAAGCAAAAATATTTCCACAAATACCTAAAAATAAATTTGGAAATATGAGAAACAAGAACAAAGAAGACAATACCACTCCCCAAAAGTAACATAACAAAAATTCAATAATAGAATTTGAAGACAAAATAATTGATGAAATGCCTAAAAATGAATTCAAAAGAATGATCAGAAGATTACTCAGAAAAACTGAGAAATAAATTCAGGAGATAAAGAAATCAATACAAGATATAGCTGAAAAATTTTGCCAAGAGATAAAAATATTGAAGAGAAATCAATCTAAAATATTAGAAATGAAGAACTTTAAAATGTCAAATAGAAAATACAGTAGAAAGCCTCAAAAACAGACTTGGTGAAACAGAAGAAAGAATATCTGAACTAGAAGCAAAAATCTTGGAAAAAGACAAAAAAGAAGAAAAATAATAAAAATAGAAAAGTGTTTAAGATTTATGGGATAATATCAAATGAATAATTCATTTCTTAGGGGTTCCTGAAGGTATGGAAAAAGAGAATGGACTAGAAGACCTTCTCAGTGAAATGATAGCAGAAATCTTCCTTAATTTAGAGAAAAAAGTGACATCCAAGTATGGGGCCAGCACTGTGGCACAGTGGGTTAAAGCCCTGGCCTGAAGCACTGGCATCCCATTGGGCACCGACTCTAGTCCCGGCTGCTCCTCTTCTGATCCAGCTCTCTGCTGTGGCCTGGGAAAGCAGTGGCAGATGGCCCAAGTCCTTTGGGCCCCTGCACTCACGTCGGAGACCAGACGTCAGAGACCAGATGTTGGAGACCAGGAGAAGGCACCTGGCTTTGGATTAGCTCAGCTCCAGTCGTTGCAGCCATCTGGAAAGTGAACCAACGAATGGAAGACCTCTCTCTGTCTGTACCTCTCTCTGTAACTGTGTCTTTCAAATAAATAAAATTTTTAAAAAAAGGGACATCCAAGTATGGGAAGTACATAGAAGTCATAACAGATATGATTAGAAAAGGTCATAGATCATTGTAAAAATTAAGAAATGGAATAAGAGAGGAAGCAGGTGGAAGGGTAGAAGCATGGAGGGAAGGAGTATATAGTGGGAGGTGTCACTGTATTCCTAAATCTGTATATATAAAGTACATGAAATTGTTTACCTTAAATACAATATAAATTAAATTAGATTAAATTAAATTAATAGAAAAGAAAAGTATTAACCATGACATATTGTAGTCAACTCTTAATGGTAAATCATAAAGAAAAGATTCAAAAATGTGCATTAGAGAAACACCAGAATACCTTCAGAGGATCCTCAAATAGAATCATAGCTGATTTCAAATCAGTATCCCTATAGGTTACATAAAAATGAAGAGACATGGTCCAAGTCCTAAAAGAAGCTGTCAACCCAGAATACTCTACCCAGTAAAATATAAATGAAGGTGAAATAAAGACCTTCCAAAGAAACAGAAATAGAATTTGTCATCAAGTGTCCAGCTTTAAAAATGATTCTTAAAGATGTGCAACACACAGAAACAGAGAATGATAGTCATTAATTATGAAAGAATGTGAAGGCAAGTAATCCTTAGTAAAAGCACAAAAGAAATCCAAAGTAAACAATAGGGATACTTAAGGAAAATGTCAGGGCCAAGTCCTTACTTACCAATAATAACCTTGAGTGTAAATAGCCTAATTCTCTAATTAAAAGACACAGGCTGAATGGATATAAAAAAAAAAAAAGACCCATCTATTGGCTGCCTAAAACAAGCACATCTCACCAACCAAAATGTACATATTCTGAAAGTGAAAGGATGGAAAAAAGTCATTCCATGCTAATAGAGAGTAAAAATGAGCAGGTATAACTATCCTAATATCAGAAAAAAATAGACTTTAATACAAAAGCTGTCAAAAGAGACAAGGTATTATGAAATAATTAAGGGATTAATACAACAGGAAAATGTGGCTATAATAAATGAATATGCACCCAATGCCAGGACACTTGGCTATTAAAGTCAAATGTTAACAGGGAGACATAGACTCCAATAAAATAGGAATGTAGGACTTCAACACTACATTTCATCAATGGACAGATTAGCTAGACAGAAAATCAACAAAGAAACAACAGATTTAATCTACACCATGGACATATGGACCAAACTGACCTAACTAATTTCTACAGAACATTTCATCTCACATTTGCAAAAAAAAAAAACATATTAATTTCATCAGTGTATGGGACTTTCTCTAGTATAGACTATATGCTAAAGCATAAAGCAAGTTTCAGCAAATTAAAAAAAACAAACTGAAATCAAATCATGTATCTTTTCTGACCACAAAGGAAACAGAAACATGAAATAAAGAGAACTGTAGAAAATACTGCTGATGAACATAGATGCAATAATCTTCAGCAAAATTCTAGCTGATTGGATCCAATAACACATCAGAAAGATCATTCACCTGGATCAAGTTGCATTTATCCCTAGTATGCAAGGATGTTTCAACATATGCAAATTAATAAATGTGATGCATCATACTAACAAATTGAAGAATAAAAACCATATGATTATCTGGATAGATGTAGATAAATCAGTTGATAAAATACAATATCCCTTCATGATAAAAACCTTATGCAAATTTGGTATAGAAGGAAAATCCATCAACACAATCCAGGCAATGCATGAGAACACCACAATCAGCATCACACTGAATATGGAAAATTGGAAGCATATCCACTGACATGTGGAATAGAAAAGGATGCCCACTTTCACCACTGATATTCAACACAGTTTTAGAAGATTTAGCCAGAAACATTTGGAAAGAAAAAGAAATTAAATGGATAGAAATTGGAAAGGTGGAAGTCAAATTATCCTTGTTTGCAGATGCATGATTCTATTTATAGAGGAATCAAAAGACTTCAGTAAAAGACTATTGGAACTCAAAAGAGAGTTTGGTAAATTTGCAGGATATAAAATCAACACATAAAAATCAATAGCCTTTGTATACACAGACAATGTCATGGCTGAGAAAGTACTTCTAAGATCAGTCTCATTTACAATAGCTACAAAAAATAAAAATATCATGGAATAAATTTAACCAAGGAGGTGAACAATCTCTGCAATGAAAATTATAAAGCATTAATGATAGAAATTTAAGAAGACCAAAACTGGAAAAATCTTTCATGTACAGTGATTAGAAGAACTAATTTCACTAAAATGTCCATACTACCAAAAGCAATTTAGAGATTCAGTGTGATCTCAATCAAAATATCAATGAAATTCTTCTCAAGTCTTGAAAAAATGATGCTAAAATTCATATGGTAACACAAGAGACCCTGAATAGCTAAAGTAATCTTATACAACAAAAACAAAACTGGAGGCATCACAATATCAGATTTTAAGACATACTGCAGAGCAGTTGTAATCAAAACAGCCTGATACTGGCAAAAAAAAATAGACATGTAGAGCTTTGGGACATAATTGAAACTCCAGAAATTTATCCACACATCTACAAACAACTGATCTTTGACAAATGTGCTAAAATCAATCCCTGGAGAAAAGAAATTATGTTCAACAAATGGTACAGGAAAATTGGATCACTGCATGCAGAAGTTTGAAACAAGATCCCTCTTACATCTTATACAAAAATCAACTCAAAATAGATCAAGGATCTAAATCTATGATCTGATACCATCAAATTACTAGAGAAAAAATTGGGGAAATTCTGCAAGACATTGGTATAGGCAAAGACTCTGATAAATCCCAGAAGCACAGTCCATTAAAGCAAAAATAAACAAATGGGATTACATCAAGCAGAGTCTTCTGCACTGCAAAGGAAACACCCAACAGAATGAGTAACTGATAGAATGGGAGAAAACATTTGCAAACTATGCAACTAATAAAGGATTAATACCCAGAATGTACACAGGGCTCAAGAACTATAAGAATAAAACAAAAATCATCCAGCTAAAAAATGGGCAAAGGATACAAACACGTACTCTTCAAAGTATGAAATACAAATGACCAACATGTACATGAAAAAATGCTCAGGGCACTTACCATCAGTGAAATGGAAATAAAAACTACAATGAGTTATCATCTCATCCCAGTTAGCATAGCTATTATCCAAAAACAAAAAAATCACAAATACTGGCAAGGTTGTACAGAAAAAGGTACACTAATACACTGTTGGTGAGAATGCAAATTGGTACAATTTTTATTAAAAACATAATGGTGATTCCTCAGATATGACTATAGCAGATCGATTCACAATAGAAAATATATGAATCAACCTAGATGTCCATTAACTGATGACTGAATAAAGAAAACATGGTATATATACATGATGAAATATTACTCAGCCAAAAAATGATGAAATCCTGATATTTGCATCAAAATGAATACAACTGATCCAGGATGCTGAGTGAAATAATCCAGATACAGATAGATAAATATCATAAGTTTTCCCTTATTTGTAGTTAATATATGGAGAGAGTATAGGAAACAACAAAGAAAGGATTCTCAAAGCTGAAGAAAAAGAATCAAATAACATGTAAAGAAGTCAAAATTTTCCTGTTTACAGACTTCTCAGCAAAAACTTTCTAAGCCTGGAAAGTGAGATGAGATACACCATACTGAAGGCAAAAAAATGTCAGCCAAGAATATCATACCAAGATACTAGCCTATAGTTGCAAGAGATAAATAAAGACAAACAAATAAAAAATTAGGGAATTCATTACCCTCAGATCTGTTAGACAAGAAATGCCAAAGGGGGGTCTTCAAAATGCTAACAAATAAGAAGAAAATATCAAAAGATAGAAACTTTACTGGGGCCGGCACCGCGGCTCACTAGGCTAATCCTCTGCCTTGCGGCGCCAGCACACCGGGTTCTAGTCCCGATCGGGGTGCCGGATTCTGTCCCAGTTGCCCCTCTTCCAGGCCAACTCTGCTGTGGCCAGGGAGTGCAGTGGAGGATGGCCCAAGTACTTGGGCCCTGCACCCGCATGGGAGACCAGGAGAAGTACCTGGCTCCTGGCTTCAGATCAGCGTGGCGGCCACTGGAGGGTGAACCAATGGCAAAGGAAGACCTTTCTCTCTGTCTCTCTCTCACTGTCCACTCTGCCTGTCAAAGGAAGGAAGGAAGGAAGGAAGGAAGGAAGGAAGGAAGGAAGGAAGGAAGGAAGGAAGGAAGGAAGAAACTTTACTGGAAGGTGACCTATAAAAAGAGACTCAAGGTAACCTAATTTGGTAAATATGGTGTGCTAAACAGTCATCTTTAGTGTGATGACTAAAAGTAAAACAATTAAAAATGCACCTACATTACAATATTTGGAGATAGGCAACAGAAAGAAATAAAATGAGATATCATGAATTCAAAGTCTGTGACAAAAATGAAGTACAAATGTGTAGTTCATTTTTAGTATTTCATGCATATTTGTTGCTTTTTTTCTAACATTGTAATCCATGTTAAGTTTTCTTCCATTTAAGAAAAATCTTGTCATAACAAATAGACACTTTTGTAGGTCTGATTTAACCACAAAACAAAAAATATACTTAATTTGTTGACCAAAAATTAAAAGCAGGAGATCAATACACACTTCTAGAGAAAATCTCTTAGCCACAAAGGAAGACCAAGAAAGGAAGAAAGGAAAAAAATAACTACATTAAAACTAGAAACAAGTATGAAAATGGCCATAGTAAGACCTTGCATTATCAGTAACTACCTCAAATGTAAATGGATTTGATTCTCCAATTAAAATACAGAAAAATGCATAAAAATAAGATCCATTGAAATGCTGCCTACAAGAAATTCACTTCACTTCTAAGGACACGCACAGGCTGAAAGTAAAAGGATAAACCAATATAAGGAATTATAATCCCAAAGAAAGAAGCAGTATTAAGAGACAATGAATTTGTTATACAATGATAAAGAGTTAATCTGGCATGAGTTACTAACAGTTGTAAATATATGCACTCAACATTGGAGCTAGACTCTCATATAATAGTAGTAAGGAACTTTACCATCTCACTTTCAGAAATGGAAAGATCACTTAGACAGAAAATCAACGAAGAAGTAGATTTATGTTGCATCCTAGAACAATAAGAGCTAACAGATGCCAACAGACACTGTATGAAACAGCTGCAGAATATGCATTCTTCTCTGGCATGCCTCACCTGCAGTGTTCAAGTTGCTGTTAGAATACCCACACCCTATACCAGAGTTCTTGGGTTTGAGTCCTGGATGCAGGTCCAATACAGCCTCAGCTAATGCACACAGCTGGGTACTTGACACCCATAAAGGAGACTTTGATGGAGTTCTAGTCAACTAGCTTCAGCCTGGTCCACCCCAGCTATTGCAGGCTTTCAGGGAATGGACCAGCAGATGAATGATCTCTATGTATTTATTGATCTCTCGCTCTGTCTCTCCTCTCTCTCTCCTTTCTAGAAATTACAAATCAATATCATTGATAGATACAGATTAAAACAAATACCCATCAAAATACTAGCAAACAGTATCCAACAGCACACTAAAAAAGATTATTCACTGTGATCAAATGGGATTCACTATAGGTATACAAGGATGGTTCAATATTTACAAATCAATAAACACCATATTCAACATCAACAGAAGGAAGGACAAAAATATCATGTAAATCTCAAGAAATGTTGAGAAAACATTTGAAAAAAGCTAATCTACAGGGATGGGCATTTAGCATAGTGGCTATTTTGCTCACATCCCATATCAGAGTACCTGAGTTTGAATTCAAGTTCACTTTTAATTCCAGTTTAGTGATAATACACACTTTTGGGGGCAGCACTTGATAGCTCAATAATTGGGTACCTACCACCCATGTAGAATCCCTGGATTGAATTCCTGATTTCTGAGGGACTAATCCAATGGATCAGAACTCTGATCTCCATATATCTCTCTCTCTCTCCCTCTCCCTCTCTGTCTCTCTCTCCCTCCCTCCCTCCCCATGTATTTTCTTCTCAACTGAACTAATAAATAAATACATTTTTAAAAGATTAATCCATTTACTTGATAGGCAGTTACAGAAATAGAGGTGGAGAGACACAGAGAGATCTTCCATCAGCTGGTTCATTCCCCAAATGGCTACAACAGGTGTGCTTTGGACCAGGCTGAAACCAGGAGCCCAGAGATTCATCCAGGTATCTCACATGGCTGGCAATGGCCCAGGCACTTGGGCCATTCTCACTGTTTCCCAGGAAGAGCATCGAAGAGCTGAACCATAAGTGAAGTATCCAGGACTTAAACTGATGGCCAAATGAGATGTCAGCACCACAGGCTTTGACTTCACTTGCTATGCCACAACAGCAGCTCAAATAAATACATTTTAAAACCCCAGCAATTTATTCATGATAAAAATGCTGAACAAATTTTTATAGAAAGAATATACCTCAATATAATAAAAGCCAAATATGGTAAGTAAACTAACATTATATTCAATAGTGATAAACTTTCTAAGATATGCAACAAAAAATACTGCTTTCACCCATCTTATTCAATATAATACTGAAAGTTCTAGTCAGAGCAAGTAGGCAAGAAAAGGAAATCAAAGGCTTACAAATTAGAAAGGAGGAATCAAATTTTTACTGTTTGCAGATGACAGGAATTTATATATAGAAAACCCCTGACTATGCAAAAAGCTATTATAATAAATACACAAATTCAGCAAAACTGCAGGACACAAAGCCAATGTACAAAAAATAATAGCATTGTAATAAACGTATGGTAAATTAACTGAAAAAGAAATGTAATTTTCTTTTTTTTTTTTTTTTTTTTTGACAGGCAGAGTGGACAGTGAGAGAGAGAGACAGCGAGAAAGGTCTTCCTTTGCCGTTGGTTCACCCTCCAATGGCCGCTGCGGCCGGCGCGCTGCGGCCGGCGCACCGCGCTGATCCGATGGCAGGAGCCAGGAGCCAGGTGCTTTTCCTGGTCTCCCATGGGGTGCAGGGCCCAAGCACTTGGGCCATCCTCCACTGCACTCCCTGGCCACAGCAGAGGGCTGGCCTGGAAGAGGGGCAACCGGGACAGAATCCGGCGCCCCAACCGGGACTAGAACCCGGTGTGCCGGCGCTGCTAGGCGGAGGATTAGCCTAGTGAGCCGCGGCGCCGGCTAGAAATGTAATTTTCAATACCTGCAAAAATATCAAAATATTTAAGAATAAATCTAAAAAGTAAGGTGAAATATCTCTACAAAGATAACAGTTTGATGAAAACACAAAAAAGTGAAAAGTGTAAGGCATTACATTAATTAATTTTGAAAAAAATTATAAAGTTTCAGTCATTAAAACAGCATGGTATTGTTATAAAACTAGACACACAAATAAATGGTATATGAAAAAGGCTTTAGAAGTAAACCTACAAATCTGCACACTGATCTTTGCAAAGTTGCTAAGAACATGCCTTAGAAAATAATGTTTCAGCACACACTGTGGAACCATTGTCTAGATCCTTATATTTTAATATGCAAAAAAAAATTAATGCAAAGTGAATCAGTGGCCTATATGTAAGGCTTGAAACTTTGAAACTACTGGAATAAAACATAAAGGAAATTCTTCAAGACATTGGAATAGGCAAAGTGTTCTTTTTTTTTTTTTTCTGTTCATGTACAAAAAGCACAGAAACTAGAACCAAAGCTAGACAAGCAGGATTTAATCACACTATAGAGCTTCTTCACAGCAAAAGAAGCTGTGGATACAATGAAGAGATAAACTCTAGCATGAGAAAAAGTATTTGCAATTACACATCTGACAAGTTTATAACCAGAATATATAAGCTAATCAAATAATTCAATAGCAAACACATGAAGTAATCCAGTTTAAAAATGGGTCCTATACAGAGTTTTCAAGGGAAGATGTACAAATGACCAAAAGGTATGTAAAAAATGGTAATAAATACTGATCATCAGGGAATTGCAAATGTAAAATACAGTGAGCTGTGTCCAGTAAGATTGGCTACTAACAGAAAACCAAAAAAAAGAGCAGAAATCAAATGGTAATGCAGATGTGGTGCAAAGGAAACACTTGCACACCATTGACAGGGATGTAAATTAAGACAGCTCTTGTGGAAAACAGTACTGAGATCCCTAGGGAAAAAAAAATCTAAAATTAGAACTGCTAAGTGATCAAGCAATCCCCCTTCTGTGTGTATATAACAGAGGGAAATGAAATAACTCTCTGAAAAGGATATCTTTACTCAAATATTTATTGCGGTATTATTTACAATAACCAAGAAATGGAAGCAATCTGAGTCTACCAACAGTTGAATGCATAAAGAAAGTGTGATATATCTACACAATGGAATACTATTCAGGATTAAAAATGAATGAAATTTTGTCATTTGTTACAACATTCATGAAATTGCAAGGTGAATATGTTAAGTGAAATAAGCAAAGCACAGAAAGGTAAGTACTGGATGATCTCAATCATATGTGGAATCTAAAAAGTTGATTTCATAGAAGTGAAGGGCATAATGGTGTTTACCAGACACTGTGGAAGAGGAGGCTAGAGGGAAGGGTGGGGAAGTTTGATTAATGGCCACATAGTTATACTGATATAGGAGTAAGAAGTTCTCTTGCAGAGCCGTGCAGTTATAGAAATTCACAATATGCTTGATATCTCTCTAAATGAAAATACTAGGGGATAGGATGTTGAATGTTTTCACTATAGAGAATTGATAAACATCTAAGATAGAGATGCAATTCTTAATTGGACATTATACATGTATGTATGCATGTTGCATTTGTCAGTTAAAGATTTTTTTTTAAAATCCCGACTAACTGGTAACAATCTTACATCAAAATGTATAAATATAGGTCAATCTGAAAATTCTTAACATTCATTTATCCTTTAGTAACACTAGATGGATGAAGTTTCAAAACAAATTCACTATCAAAACTACCCACAGTTTATATATCTCTGCTTTAATATACTATCCGTCCAGCATTATGTTTAATTCCTATTTTCTCAATTTAATGAAAAGAATCACTGTTATTATATCATATCCTACTTTATTCACGTTCCCATATTTTTTAATTATGCATGTTGGGGTGAGCAAATTTTTTAACCTATAAACCTTTTCCTTAATGTATACAAATTTCATGCATTTCATATATACAAACTGAGGAACACAGTGATTCTTCCCAACCTACCCTGCTTCCTGCCAGCACTCCCACGCTTCTGCCTCCTCCTTCTCCTATTCCCCTTCTTAGTTTTTTACAAAGATCTATTTTCAATTAAATTTATACAAATAAATTAACCCTGAACTAAGTAAAGAGTTCAACAAATAGCATGAATTACAAAAAACTTGTCCCTCAACAGTGGAGACAAGGACTGTTCAAGATCATTGCATCTCAAAGTGTCAATTTCACTTCTATACTTTACATTTTAGGTACTCTATTATTTACCACAGATCAGGCAGAGCATATGGTATTTGTCTTTTGGGATTGGCTCATTTCACTGAGTATAATGTATTAACCCATTTTCAGTTGATGGACATCTGGATTGATTCCTTATCATAGCTATTGTGAATTGAGCTGCAGTAAACATGGGGGTACAGATAACTCTTTCATATGCCTATTTCATTTCCTCTGTGTAAATTTCCAGGTGTGGGATGACTGGATAATATGGTAGGTCTATAGTCAGATGTCTGAAGTTTCTCCATACTGTCTTCCACAGTGGCTGTACCCGTTTACATTCCCACCAAAAGTGGATTAGGGTAACTTTTCCAAGCTTTACTACACATGTATAGATGACCATCATTTTTTCCTGATAACAAATTGAATTTTGTTTTGAAATATTCAGCTAACTTGGGTTAAATATCTGTGTATTGAAGAATGCAAAATGTAGTCTTATCAATAACCATCATGTTTTTCAATTCAGAAAGTCAGTCTGGAGTATAGCACAAATGGAGCATGCCCAAGTATTTTAGTAACTATTCAACAGGATAAATAAGATCAATTAGAATATTATCAAGTGTAGTAATAGTTCACTGGGAAATGATTGATTTTCTATTTTATTTATTTATTGTAATTAAAAAGCAGACTTTAATAAGTGAGAGATTTCAAATACAAAGGATGTATTTTTTTGTATATCTACAAGTTTTTTGTATATCTAGTAAAATGTAATTTGGGAATTTGCTTCCTCAAATATAATACACAATTATATCCTTTGTCCATCCACGTGATTGTAAGAATAAGTTAGGATGATCATTCAAATGAAAACATTCATTGTTAAAAACATCTATCTGTTCACGTTACACTTTCCTAGTCTGTCTCATTCTATTATTTTCAAACCCAAGGATTATACACCATTTATCATTTCAGTCCCAAATAATTGAGCGTAGTGTCTACTACCTAGTAAAAATTAAGTATTTTGTTATATCAATGCATGCCACTGTTTCTGGTGCGGTAACATAGATGTTTCAGTAGAAACTGAGTAAAAGTGTTTATTTGATGAAATTGACTGCTCAATAATTTATTCTTCCCCCGGATAGTCTACCTCAAATAAAGTTATATAAAGGATTTTTTAAATCTCTTCACAGTATAGGGAATAGAATAGGATATTGACATTTTAAAAATTTATCTTCAAAATTACATTTACTTCTAGAGAATTTGAACATATAATCAATGTTTTAGAAAATAGGAGTAAAAGAAAAGGTTACACATGCTGCAATTTCTATTTGCATAAGACAACTACAATGAATGGTAGAAATAGGGAGAGATTTATCCTCCATCATTTCATAGTATAATTCACAGTCATGGTAATATGTCTTTACATACTTTCTTTTCATGGCTTTTGGGATCAATTTATGAAAGGGAACTCATTAAATCAGTAGATATAGGAAATTTAGCCATTCTTGGTGGTCAATGAAGACCCACAAAGGAAGAAATAGATATGTTGCAACTTTCATCATATAATGAATTGCTCTTTTATTAATCCATATGCTGAGCTTTTATCTTTATTAAATATTTTATTTGTATTTCCCTTGTTTATCTCCAAATCATCACTTTCAATTATAATTTTGTAATAGTTTTCAATGAATTTCTAATCAATTTAATCAATTATTTTGAAGGAAATCTACTCTGTTTAGTGCTAAACTCACCCATATGAGTTTGTACACACATACACTCATGCATATACGCATACACACATGAATATATATTCATATAAGATTATATAAAATACAAATAAATACACAAATATATAAAATCTTCATGCATGCAAATGTGAAGGTATAGTGCACATGGAAAAAATGTGTTCCCTAAATCTTATCGATAACTGCCCTGTTAATAAATAATTTTTGATGAGAAGACAAAGAATGTTTAAAGTCAAGTCTCTGTTGCTTTAGCCATAGCAATGTGACTTTGATAGCCAACAGACCGTGAGATTTATTTTAGCCTCGTGACTAGAAATGGACTCACATGGAGCAGTTAATTTTATGTTCCCCAGCTTCTCTACTTAGAGTCTTTGTTTCTAGATGATTTAATTTGCCACTAGTCCTAATTTCATTTGGGTGAGTGAGCTACGGACAATTAGGAAAAGTCTGCTTCAACTCAAAGTCAACCAGTTTGTTTATGTGTTTTATTTTGTGGTACATTTTCTAAGTAGTTTTCCTGGAAATTCTAGTCCTGCAAGCATAAATTTGTTATATAGCAAGATTTAATGTATCTTGTGACATACTTCTGCTATTTGGAGTATTTCTACTCTGAAAGCACTTTTTCTTGTCTTTTTTAGTTATAGTCCAGTTGATGCTTATAAATTATACTTGGGTTGGAGTTTTTTTTTAATATTTGCCTATTTATACATATTTGTTAATATTGTCTATTCTAGAATGAAAAGTATAGTCAGAGGTCAATAACATTTGAACCTCATTGTATTAAAATTCAATTTACAGATTTATTTTGAGAATTTGGGTTACTTTTACTTCTAAGATTGCAAGAGCAGATAACCTGAACCATGCATTACTATTTGGTAGCTTTTAAATTTGAAGATTATTTTCCATCCCCACTAATGTTGCTAAGGTTATGTAGAAAACACAGGAGGTAATCTGATAAGAATCTTATCTACATATATTCATCTTACCTATTTTTTCTGGTGATCGACACATGTGTATTTTATCCACATACAATTACTCTTTACCAAAACTTAAGGAATAACTTAGTTTCTAGGATCAGTTTGCTTTGGTGCAACCATGAATTTCCTTATTCAAACTGCCTAACACAAACAGTCAGGTTGTATGTTCAAGTAAATGTGTACCTTGAAGTAAAGCTTCAAACAAGATGTTATCAGATAGCTCAGTGATCTTACCAAAACAATGATTTATTTCCTAGCTGTATGCTTCTCTTCTCCATTGTAGTGAAAGTCACACTTGATAGGGAAAAATAATGGCCAGAAATCTCCAAGACTACATGTTCCCTGTTTCATAATCAGTGAAAAAGAGACTGATTGTCTGACAATCACCATTTCCAACAACAAATGAGAGGTATACCTGAACAAAAAATTTAGGTCTGGGCACATAGCTGAATCTATAGATGAGGTGATTACAATGAGTCAAATGTCATATTCTTGAGTTGCTCCAATCTTGAATCAATAACTCTAGCCAGGAGATGAGGTAGACTATCTTACCAATTAGTTTACATAATTGAAAAAATGAAGGATCATCAGTTCTATAAGATTAATGCAACAGATAATAACGAGAGAAAAAGTTATTATCATTAAAACATTCAAATCATAATAATCTTTATAAAAAGAAAATATGAATAAAATGACATCTTAGATGCATATCAAAATGTTGATCCTTGAATAAATTGACTTGAAAATAAAAATTACTTATTTGAAGTCTAGTACCTGCTAACACTAACCGATAGAATAAATAAAGGGGAGAGTGATCCAACATGGGAAGTGAGATACTCAGCAGACTCATAGAATGGCAGATGTCCTAAATAGCACTCTGGCCTCAGAATCAGCCCTAAAGGCATTCAGATCTGGCTGAAAAGCCCATGAGAGTATTTCAGGCATGGAAAGTCAAGACACTCTGGCAAAAGATCTCTGTGAGTGAGATCCCAGTGGAAAGAACAGGTCTTCAAAGAAGGAGGTACCTTTCTCTGAAGGGAGGAGAGAACCTCCACTTTGACTATGACCTTGTCTAAACACGATAAGAGTCGGAGAACTCAAGGGGCTTCCATAGCCTTGGAAACTCATGACTGGAGCATAGGGAGATTACTGATGCCATAGACAGGAGTGTCAATTGGTAAAGTCAACAACAGGAGTCACTGTGTACTTACTCCTCATGTAGGATCTCTGTCCTTAATGTGCTGTGCATTGAGATTTAATGCTATAACGAGTACTTACACAATATATTTCACTTTGTGTTTCTATGGGGGTGCAAACTGTTGAAATCCTTACTTAATGCATACTAAACTGATCCTCTGAAAAAAAAAAAAAAAAGAAATTATCAATTCCCAACTTGACTCTCACTGGGATTAAACATGACAATAGGTCTGATCTGATTTCATCATCATTTAAAAAAATCATCTATTATTTTTCACTTTATGTTTCTGTGTGGGAGCAAACTGTTGAAATCCTTACTTAGTGTATACTAAGCTGATCTTCTGTATATTAAGATAATCAAAAATGAATCTTGATGTGAATGGAAGGGGAGAGGGAGTGGGAAAGGGGAGGGTTGTGGGTGGGAGGGACGGTATTGGGGGGAAGCCATTATAATCCATAAGTCGTACTTTGGAAATTTATATTCATTAAATAAAAGTTAAAAAAAAATACTTGTTTGGTATTTACTGGGATTATTTAAATGTGTCATATACATATATGGCATAAATATTTTAAAATGATATTTCTTTGTATACATCTTACTATCCACCAGAGGACACAATTTCTGTATAGTAAGATAGGATTTCACTTTAGAATGAAATATTCAAGAGAGGTCCTACTTTCTTCTTGATTGTAGATGCATATATATGGCAAAGCTCATACAAAGTTGCTCAATTTTAGCAATTCACACTTTTTTCACTTTTTTTAAATCACAAATTTCTTAATGATTAGTATAGCAAACATCAATCTGGAGTGAATACTTTAATACTTTAATGTGATTTGGAAATTATCTTATTATGAGGTGCCTGGCAACCTAATGCCATCTTTGTTGTAAATGTTATTAAAATATCAATGAAATACCCATGGTAAAAAGGGAATAGTGAGATAACTGTGCACCCTTTTGTTTGTCAAGAATGATGACCTGTAAGAGCCAATATTTCTGAAATAAGTTTATTATTTATAAATAAAGACATGACAACTACTGTTCCTGCAATTCATGGTGGCATAAATAAAAAAATGAAATTTCCGAGACTGATCACAATGGTGGATTAGGGAATGACATACTATATGAGGCTAGAGATAAATAGATAAAAAAAGAAAAGGTGTAGGAAGTGCACTCTCAGGGAGAATTTGAGAGACAACCACACTGGAAATCCTACAAGAGGAAGAAGAATGCCATGGACCTGTGTGGAGGGTGCAGATGCTCATCACAAGCAAGAACACAAGCACAGCTGCTGCTGCAGAGTGTTGGAGCTGGCGGCATCTTGAAGGTGGAGGTGAGCAAGACTGCAGCAACCACAGGAGAGCATGGCATGAGTCCAGACTGGAGCTCTGGGGGCTAGTAGTTGCTAGTGGCTGCTCACAGACCCAATGGATATAGAGGGGGCACATTTATTTCACCCCAATTTTCCTGCAATAGCACCCACTGCCAAGCTGAGAAAATGCAGGTACCATGTTGGGTTTGGGCGGGAGCTGTGAAAGCCTTTGTGTACAAGCAAAGGAACTAGCTGAGACAGGTGCCATCTGCTCTGCAGTACCGATGGCAGTGGGGAAGAGAGGGCAACATTCAGAGAGTGGCTCTTGTGTACACATGTCATTCAGAGATTCTAGTGGAGGGAACAATCCACAGTCCCTACTGATTTTGAGCCTGGCTGGGAGGTGGCTGGGCAGCTACAAAGGATGGTGAGGTGCCCACAGCCTCTCAGGCTCAAGATGCATAGGCAGAGCTGGCTCAGGAAACATCTGCCTCTCTGTTACTGGAAAGGCTGCAGTGCAGAATGAAATCTCTTCACCAGTGACTTTGGGAACACTGTATGCTGAGACTGGGATGGGAGTGGGGCTCAGTGGTTACTTGAGAGAGTGCAGGGTATAGCTTGGGGTCTGGGCAATGATTGGGGGTGGCTCCACATGCGCAGAGCTTCTTGGTTGCCTACAGCAGGTCACTGCAGTGAAAAACATTCTCATAGTGAAAAATGAACAAATCATTTGTGTGGTTCATACAGTGGAACAGATGAGTGTTGAACACACTGGGGCCTAACACCCCACCATTGAGATCTGCCACACCCAGCTTGGGTGTTACCCTGAATACTTGCCAAATCCTGGAGCACTGACCAGAGCTCCTTGGACACACACACCACACACCTCTCGGTAGTTACTGAAAGTAAAGACATTCTACAAAGCCACAGAGGCATAGTTTAAAGATAAAAGACATCAGAGGAAAACAAAAACAAAAACAAAAACAAAAAAATCAACTCAACAAATGCCTAAAAACAAATAAAAAAATTCAAGAAACAGGAAAAAAGAAGATATCATGACACCCCCCTCCGAAAGGAGCACAAAAACATTTCAATATCAGCATGTGAAGATGAAGAGATTGAGGAAATGCAGGAAATGGAATTCAAAAAATTAATCATAGGATTACTCAAAAGCAATTGGAAACAAATCCACAAATTAAAGAAAACCAAACAGAACATGGATGCAAATTTTTCCCATGGAATTTAGATTTTAAAGAAAAATCAAAATTAAATATTAGAAATAAACAATTCAGTAGAGCAAATCAAAATGCTGTGGAAAGCCTTAACAGCAGACTTGGCAAGGCAGAATAAAGAATATCTAAACTAGAAGACAAATCTTTGGAAATCTTACACTCAGATAAAAAAAAAACTGAGAAGAAAATAAACTTAAAAACAATGTTAAAGATAAATGGAGAGGCGGTGCTTTGGCACAGCAGGTAAAGCCACCACCTGCAGGGTCAGCATCCCATATGGGCGTCAATTCTAGTCCTTGCTGCTCCACTTCCTATCCAGCTCTCTGCTATGGCCTGGGAAAGCAGTGGAAGTTGGCCCAGGTCCTTGGGCCCATACACCCATGTGGGAGACCCAGAAGAAGCTCCTGTCTCCTGGCTTCTGAGCAGAGCAGCTCCAGCCACTGCAGATAATTGGGGAGTGAACCAGTGGATGGAAGACTACTTTCTCTCTCTGCCTCTCCTTCTCTCTCTGTGTAGCTCTGACTTTAAAATAAGTAAATAAATTTTAAAAGAAAAGATTAATGGAATACTATCAAACAACCCAACATATGGGACTTGGAGTTCCTGAAGTTGTGGAAATAGAGAATGGACTAGAAGGCCTATTTAGTGAGGTAATTATAGAAAACTTCCCCAATTTAGAGAAAGAAAGACATGCCTAAGTAGAGGAAGCACACAGAACTCCTAACAGACATGGCCAGAGAAGATCCTCACTATGACACATATTAGTCAAACTCTCCACAGTAAAACATAAACAAAATATTCTAAAGAGTACAGGAGAGAAAAGCAGGATTACTTTCAGGGGATCTCCAATTAGACTCACAGCTGACTTCTCATCAGAAACCCTGTAGGCTAGAAGGTAATGGCAAGATATAGTCCAAGTCTAAAGCAAAAAGTTGTCAACCAAGAATGCTCTACCCTGCAAAACTCTCATTTATGAATGAAGGTGAAATAAAGACCTTCCATAATAAACAGAAATTGAAAGAATTTGTTGCCATTCATTCAGCTTTACAAAAGATATTTAAGGATATGTTACACACAGAAACACAGAAAGATAGTCATCATTATAAAAGAATGTGAAGGCAGAAAAATCTCCCAGTAAAAGTACAAAAGAAATCCAAAGTAAACAACAGGAATATTTATGAAAAAATGGTAGGACAAACTCATTATTTATCAATAGTCATTTTGAATGTAAATGGCTTCAACTCTCCAGTTAAAAAATACAGACTAGCTCAATGGATTAACAAACAAGACCCATCTATTTGCTTCCTATTAGAAAACATATCACCAACAAACAGACATGCAGACTGAATGTAAAAAAATAAAAAAGATATTCCATTCTAAGGGAAAGTAAAAATGGTTAGCAGTTGCCATCCTAACCTCAAACAAAATAGCCTTTAACACAAGAACTGTTAAAAGAGACAAAGAAGGGCATTTTTGTAATGCTTAAGGGATCAATTCAATAGAAAGATGTGACTATAATAGATGTATACACACATAATTACACGGGGCCTGGGTATTTAAAAGAAATACTAATTAATCTAAAGTTAGACATAGACTCCAATACAATAGTAATTGGGGACTTCAACATCCTACTTTCATCAATGGACAGATCAACTAGACAGAAAATTAGCAAAGAACCCACAGAGCTAACAGACACTGTGGAACAAATGGAGCTAACTGATACCTACAGAACTTTTCAACCCACAGCTGCAGAATACACATTCTTCTCATCAGTGCATGGAACTTTCTCTAGGATAGACCATATACTAGGACATAAATAAAGTCTCTACAATTTCAGAAAAATCAAAATCAGACTAAGCATCTTCTATTCACAATGGAATGAAACTGGGAATAAATAATTTGACAATCTCTAGATGGTACATGCACACATGAAGACTGAACAACATACTCCCTAATGAGAGTGGCTCATAGAGGAAATCAACAGAGAAATCAAAAAAATTCCAGAAATAAATGAAGACAATACATTATATCAAAACTCATGGGATGGCGCCGTGGCTCACTTGGTTAATCCTCCACCTGTGGCACCAGCATCCCATATGGGCACCAGGTTCTAGTCCTGGTTGCTCCTCTTCCAGTCCAGCTCGCTGCTGTGGCCTGGGAGGGCAGTGGAAGATGGCCCAAGTGCTTGAGCCCTGTACCTGCGTGGGAGACCAGGAGGAAGCAGGTGCCTCCTGGCTTTGGATCAGCACAGCGGCAGCTGTAGTGGCCATTTGGTGGGTGAACCAACGGAAGAAAGACCTTTATTTCTGTCTCTCTCTCTCACTGTCTAACTTTACCTGTCAAAATAAAATAAAAAATAAAAAAAATTCATGGGATACAGTAAATGCAATAGTTAAGAGGGAAGATTATAGCAATTGGTACCTACATGAAGAAATAGGAAAGGTACCAAATAAATGAGTTATCAATGCATCTCAAGAAGCTAGAAAAGAGAAACCAAACCTGAAATTGGTAGGAGGGCAGAAATAATTAAAATTAGAGAAGAAATTAAGAAAATTTAAATTAAAAAATCAACATAAGAGATCAGTGAAACGAAGAGATGGTTCTTTTAAAAAATTAACAAAATTGATACACCATTGGCCACACTAACCTAAATCAATAAATCAGAAGTGAAAAAGGAAATGTTAACAACGGAAATCACAGAAATAAAAGGAATCATCAGGAATTACTACAAAGAGCATACAGCTCTAATAAATTGAGGAGCCTAGAATAAATGGATAGATTCATACACATATACAATCTACCAAAATCAAGTCATGAAGACACAGAAAACCTAGACAGAAGAATAAAAAAGACGGCAATTGAGTCATTAATAAAGATCCTCCAAAGAAAGAAAAGTCCAGGACTGGACAACTTCGCTGATGAATTCTACCAGACACTTAAAGAAGAAATAATTCCAATTCTTCTCAAGCTACTCAAAACAATTGAAAGGGAAGGAATCCTCCCAAACTCCTCCTGTGAAGCCTGCATCATCTTAATTCCTAAACCAGAAAAAAGATACAATAGAGAAAGAGAAATATAGGTCAATATCCCTGATGAACATAGATGCAAAAGTCTTCAACAAAATATTAGCTAATCAAAATCCAATACATCTGAAAGATCATTTACCAGGCAAAGAGGGACTTATCCCTGGTAAGCGTGGATGGTTCAATATTCTCAAACCAATTAATGTGATACATCACATTAACAAACTGAAGAACCAAAACCATATGATTATCTCAATAGATGCAGAGAAAGCATTTGATAAAGACAACATCCTTTCATAATGAAAATATAAACCAAATTGGGTATAGGAGAAACATTCCTCAACACAATTAAGGCAATTTATGACAAACACATGGCCAGCATCATGTTGAATGGGGAAAAGCTGGAAATATACCCTATCAGATCTGGAAGCAGACAAGGATACCCTCTCTCACCATTGCTATTCAATTTAGTCCTGGAAGTTTTAACCAGAGATATAGTCCTGGAAGTTTAACCAAAGCCATCAGGCAAGAAAACAGAAATCAAAGATATATAAATTGGAAAGGAGGAAATCAAAATATCTCCATTTGCAGATGACATGCTTCTATATATAGGGGATCAACAGACTCCACTGAGAGACTATTGGATCTTATAAAAGAGTTTGGTAAAGTGTCAGGATATAAAAATGTCATGCCTGAGAAAGAACTTTTAAGATCATTCCCAATCACAAGAGCTCCAACAATAATTAAATAACTTGGAATTGATTTAACCAATGATGTCAATGAAAACACTAAAGAAATACAAGAAAATATTAAAATGGGAAAATTTTCCCTGTTAATGGATTGGAAGAATCAACATCAACAAAAAGTTCATACCACCAAAAACAATTTATAGATTGCATGCAATCCTAATCAAAATAGCACAAAATACACATTCTTCACAGACACAGAAAAAGGATGCTAAAATTCTTATGAAAACACAAGAGAATCTGAATCACTAAAGCAATCTTATACAAGAAAACAATGACAGAGGCATCACAATACCTGATTTCAAGACAAACTACAGAGGCCAGCACTGTGGTATAGAGGGTAAAGCTGCTACCTGCAGTGCCAGCATCCCGTATGGGTACAGGTTAGAGTCCTGGCTACTCCACTTCCAATCCAGCTCTCTGCTGTGGCCTGGGAAAGCAGTACGAGATGGTCCAAGTCCTTGGGCCCCTGCACCCATGTGGGAGACCCGGAGGAATCTCCTGGCTCCTTGCTTCAGATTGGCACAGTTCCGGCTGTTGCGGCCAATTGGAGAGTGAACCAGCAGATGGAAGATATCTCATTCTCTCTCTCTGCCTTTCCTTCTCTCTCTGTGTAACTCAGACTTTCAAGTAAATTAATAAATTTTAAAAAAAGACATACTATAGGACAGTTCTAAACAAAACAACCTGGTACTGGCACATAAACAGATGTATAGAGAATAGAAACTTCAGAAATAAATCCATGCATCTACAATGAACTATTCTTTCACCAATGAGCTAACATCAATCCTTGGAGCAAGAACAATCTCTTTAACAAATTGTGCTGGGGAACCTTAATCTCCATATTCAGAAATATGAAACTTGACCCATACCTTACACCTAATAAAAAATATCCACTCAAACTAGATCAAAGACCTAAATCTGTGACTTGATACCATTGAATTACTACAGAACATTTGGGAAACTGAAAAACACTGGCATAGGCAAAGACCTCTTAGAAAAGACCCAAAAGCACAGGCAATCAAAGCCAAAATTGACAAATGGGATTCCATCAAGCTGAGAAGCCTCTGCACTACAAAAGAAACACTCAGGAAAGTGAAGAGGAAAATGACAGAATGGGAGAAAATATTTGCAAACTATACAACTGATAAAGAAATCCAACATTAACAAAATAGTCCAGTTAAGAAATGGGCAAAGGACATGAATAGGAATTTTTCAAGAGACAATTCCGATGGCTAACATTAGTCGTGGAAGTTTTAACCAGAGCCATAATAAGGTTTCACCTCAGTCCAGTTGCAATGGCTGTCATAGAAAAACAAACAACAGCAAATGCTGGCAAGGATGTAGGAAAAATGGGAATGTAAACTGGTGCAGCGACTAAAAAGGACAGTATGGAGATACCTCAGAAATCTGAATATAGACTTGCCATAATCCAGCCAACCTACTCCTGGGAATTTACCCAAACCAAACAAAACCATTACATGAAAGGGTTTTTGGTACCCACTTGTTCATTGAGGCACAATTTACAATAACTAAGATATGGAATCAACCCAAATGTCCATCAATTGTTGACTGGACAAAGAAATTATTGTATATATACACTATGGAATACTACTCAGTTATAAGAATAAAGAAATTTTGTCTTTTGCAACAAGATGGACACAACTGGAAACCATTATACTTAGTGAAATAAGCTAGTCCCCAAAAGACAAATAGCATACATTTTCCCTGATCTAATATATCCAATAGGTTACCTAAAATGTATGTGTTGGAGTGAAATTAACATTTTAAGATTTGATGATTGTTTACAGCCCTTGTCTATTCCATAGAGGTACAGTGTTTTGTTATTTTTTTTCTCTTCATACTATATTGAACTCTTTTACTTAGTGTAGGATTATCTATATGATCACTAAGCAAACTGAAAATAGATCATTGTAAAAACTGAGAGTGGGGAGGGCCAGTGCTATGGCTCACTTGGTTAATACTCTGCCTGCAGCGCCGGCATCCCATATGGGCACTGGGTTCTAGTCCTGGTTGCTCCTCTTCCAGTCCAGCTCTCTGCTGTGGCCTGGGAAGGCAGTGGAGGATTGCTCAAGTGCTTGGGCCCCTGCACCCACATGGGAGACCAGGAAGAAGCACCTGGATGCTAGCTTTGGATCAGCGCAGCGGCAGCTATAGTGGCCATTTGGGAGGTGAACCGACGGAAGGAAGACCTTTTTCTCTGTCTCTCTCTCTCTCAATGTCTATAACTCTACCTGTCAAAAAAAAAAAAAAAAAACTTTAAAAAAATTAAGAGTGGAAACAAGAGAGGGAGGAGGAGGAAGTATTGAAGCATGGATGGGAGGGAGGTTAGGGAGGAAGTGTCACTTTGGTCCTAAATCTGTATGTTGAAATGCATGAAACTTGTATAACTTAAATAAAACTTAAACAATGACTAATTTCTTAATTTTTTGTGCTTTATATTTGATTCTTTTGGGAACACAAATGAAAAACATCCGATTCAAAATTAAAACTGTAACGTTAAGTTTAACAGTGCTTCTAGCACATTGAATAAACATTGGTTGAATCTATGTAAATGTGTGTTTGCTGCAGACTTTTGTTTAATATTACTTTATATCTGGTGATATACTATGATTATGAAGTTAAATATGTGTATAGTCTTATGCAAATACCAAGAGTAAAATGAATATTTTTAAGTTTCTTAAGTTCTACCACTCAGTGATAAATCTGTTATATATTTATTCCAGTTCTTCTCCTCATCTCTGTCTCTCTGGTTGGATAGAGTGATATATAAACCTATACAGGTATATTTAATCTGGTAATGTGAGGTGAGGAATTGTCTTATAGAAAAGAATATTCAAGCTTTACTTTTATTTGTTTCTAGCTGCAGAGTTTCACCAGTCACCTTGCACAGAATGTTTTGCACATTTCTAAAAACTCTTCTGGAAGTTTTTTTATACTGCTATAACAGCCCATAAGAATTAAAAACAAGAACTATTTTCTTTTACTTCGTCACCGATTCTGATCATTCAGTCTATTGGTCTTGAACTACAGCTTTGCTATAGCTGCATTTTTGTTTTTCAATATATATCTAAGCACATATTCAGTGTTAAGCACTGTTCTAGACCTTGAACATACAGTAATGGATAAAGTATGCATGATTTATACACTTTCAGTCAGCATTAGAGACATAGAAAAATGATAAAGATGAGATATATGATTAAAATGAATATAGTTTTTGACAAAAAAGAAACTTGTCTAAGATTAAGAAACCTTCCTAAAGGAAGTTACACAAAGTAGAATATCAACTAGGCCAAGAGTATCTGTGTGTGTGTAGTGTAGGGGTTGATGGAAAGGAGGCAAATAGTTTGTGGTTGGGATAAGGTTGTACATGAAACAGCCTTTAAACTAGAAAGAACACAAAAAATAAGCCACTATCGTCGAAATGCTTCTGATGAAAATATGATTACATACACAAGTATGATTATATCATTGGACTGTAGCATATCATGAAACATAATAATCTGAAGTCTGAATAAAAGTAGAGGGTAAATGTAAATATTTAGACAAAGGAATCCAATAATCAATAATTGTTTTGTCAATTTTATTGTAGAAAACTACCTTGAATGAAACTTCATCTAGGCTAGAAGATGACATGATGATCAAGGTAATGGTTTTAATAATGGTTAGGATGATGACAAATGAAATGTAGAGAAATTAATGGATTTAAGATATTTAGACTAAGAGCTAATATCATGATTTATTGAATATATGAGCTAAGAATAAGCACAGTGAATTGCAGATTTCATGTACACTAAGAACAAACCATGAGAATAGGCAAATTCTGAAAGGTTGTGGAAAAATGGAATTAAAATAGGGTTTTAATTTTTTCTTCTTTAAAAAATGTTGTATTTATATATACTGAAAAAATTTCATATATTTCATATATACAGATTTTTTTTTGGACAGGAAGAGAGGACAGTGAGAGAGAGAGAGACAGAGAGAAAGGTCTTCCTTTGCCGTTGGTTCACCCTCCAATGGCCGCTGCAGCCAGCGCGCTGTGGCTGGCGCGTTGTGGCCGGCGCGCTGTGGCCGGCGCACCGCGCTGATCCGAAGGCAAGAGTCAGGTGCTTCTCCTGGTCTCCCATGCTGGTGCAGGGCCCAAGGACTTGGGCCATCCTCCACTGCACTCCCGGGCCACAGCAGAGAGCTGGCCTGGAAGAGGGGCAACCTGGACAGAATCCGGCACCCTGACCGGGACTAGAACCTGGAGTGCCAGTGCCACAGGCAGAGGATTAGCCTATTGAGCCACGGCACCGGCCCATATATACAGATTTAAGAGCATAAATGATACTTCTCACCATACTTTCCATCCTGTCCATACTCCCACCCTCCCCTCTCCTTCCTTTCTTATTTTTTCTTCTAATTTTTACAATGACATACTTTATTTTATAATCACAAGCAAACTCTCCACCAAATAAAGATTTTAAATCAATGCACAATTTTTGCATAATATAAATTCCTATACACTGTTTGAAGACCCCTCTGAGCTTTGAATTTTTTGCTGAAATAAGGAGCATTGTGGGACAAAAAGTATGTTGGAGAACAATGGATATTACTATTTAAATATGAAGGACTGATTTACAGATGAAGGGATTAAATAGAAAAAGTGAATTTATGTTTAGAGGTCAAAGACAACTCTTCAAAGAAGGTACAAATATGCCAATTGTCTGTCTATAGATAGCAGCTGATTTCATAGGGATGGATGAGATTCTACCACGAAGACAAACAGATCTCAAATAGAATCTCAAATGACTCTAACATTCAATTATTATGGTCAAGTGGAAGAGTTGTTAAAGAAGCACCAAAATATGAAGATAGTAAGGAGAGCTTGATGTCATTCAAGTAAATGGAAAAGAACATTTAAGCAAAAGAGAAATTTCCTGATATCAAGCAATATCTGTTTCTGCTTTCTAAGCAGAAATAATGACAAAATCAGAGAGCTTGATTTCATTTTTAAAAATAAAACTGTCTCAATCAAAGAGCAATCTAAACAAATATGAAGTCAAACAATTTGCAGCATTTATAGGGAAAATAAAAGAGAAATCCTTTTCTCAATTTTTATTTGAAAAGAAAATATAAATTTAGACTTCAAAATGATGATGAATTTTCCTAGCATAAAGCAATACTAAGACATTCACATGAAAAAGTAAAGGATCATAACTTTTTTAGGTTATAGGTAACAGAGGGTGACATATTGGGACTGACGTGCATAACCAGGTCTTTTTGGGACATGCAACATAAATGCAAGCAATGTTTCCACAGACTAGATGTTTTTAGCAGAAAAATCAGTGTGATTCTTAATAATCTGGTTCTCTACAGTAGTGGAGAGACACCAGCCACAAGACATGCCGATGAAATTCATGGTTTTAGAAAGGTTCCCAAATGACTATCAAGGATAGAAGTGTACTTAACTGAAATCAAGGGGAGGAGATCAATCTTGCTAAACCAGACTACATGGAGCATAGAACTTGCTTTCAAGAACAACATTTCAAAGAGGCCATGTTTTCTTTGGCTCTCCTTCTCCAACTCCTAGTAACAGCGGAGCTTAAGATCAGCTGGCAATATAGAAGGAGAATAACCTTTTACCCAAGACCATTGTAGCATTCCAACCTAATGGGGACCCGAACAAGAAATAGGGAGAAAAGTTAGTCATAAATCAAGTATAGAATTCTGTTTATTATACTAAACACAGCATTCAAATTTTGAATAGAGACAATGCTTGAGAGCCCAATAAACTTGTATTGCTTCAGATTAAATAAAATGTAGCCTCAAGGATGCTTTGTCCAGTGGCTGGGGGAAATCTTTCTTACTGAATAAAATATAAAAAGACAGAAAAATAAAAATACCTGTAATGATTACAGAAGTTGTGCCCATTCAATTTAACAAAAAAAGGTATTATTTCAAAATGGAAGGAACGAAGCTGAAGTGAATAAAATAATTCAATTTTGAGCATGGGATTATGGTGATTTTATTTTTACCTCATATTTTATTTTCTAAATTGTATTCAGGGAGTGTTTTCTTCATATTTAAAAAATTAAATCTGCCATTTCTTTGCTTCTTAAAAATTTTACTTATTTAGTAGTTTATTTACTTGAAAGACAAATGGATAGAGAAAGAATGAGAAAGAGGTAGAGGCAGAAGGCAGAAGCCAGGTGCCAGGAGTCCAGGGTATAAATACAAAAAATTCCTTTCTGAGTTTTTCCCTGATGCTATCAGACAGAGGAAGCCTGGCTGACATCACCCCGCCTCAGAGGAAGGATTGTTACCAGGTAGAAGGGGCAGGACCCTCTGGAAGGTCATCAGGATCCAGGCAGGACGTTTGAAGTGCAGATACTGGGCTGCACCTGGAAGATTATTGGGATGACTTTGAGATGCGGATGCTGGACCTAGATGTCAATTCCTTAGGCCTTTGTCACACACACATAAGCTCATTTCTGACTTCCTACCTAACATTTCTAGATGCATTTTCAGGAAGTTGGATCAAAAATGAAGCAGCTGGGACTCCAACTGGTGCATCAATATAGAAAAGAGTTTTAACCTGGTGTGTTACAATGTTGGCCCCTATCTATTTTCTTTCTATAAATCATGGCTTGGGAGATAATCATACTTACATAAGCATGATTGTTTTATAATTTTTTAAAACACACTGATAGCTCTATCAACAATAAGGGAAAGAAGCAAGAGGAAGAGTGAGAAACTCAAAAGTCTCAGTTTTTCTATTATTGCATAAAAAGGGAAAGTAAACCAATAGATAATTCTATTATTATTAATCTTCATGTAGGTACATTTTAATTTAGCATATAATGTAATATTTAATATTTTAATTTTAATACAAATTTAAAATAAGAGGTACCAGAATTTACTGTAATAAATAGATAGAAAGTTCTAGCTGATCTCTTTGTTCTGCACTCTTTCTCCACCGTGCTGTTTTCCATCAATACTTTTTTCTTCAGTTTGAGTCATTATACAACTTTAATTTTTTCAGTAGCAGAAAATAACTGCACATTTTAAGGGGTGTGGTATGACAGTTTGGTACAATTATAATTGTGTATTGATAAACTCAAGACACTGGCATCCTATGTGCTGTGGCAAGAAAAAAAAAAAACCAAAAACCAAAAACAAAAAACAAAAAACTGGAGTGGACCTATCTCTCTGATATAGTAATTTTGTTTCTATTGCATAAATACAGTGTAGTGGTAATGCTGGATCACAGAATTCTTAAACTCCGTTTATTTACAAGATACTTCTCCTTATTATTAAGAAAAGAAATAGAGCTGTTCTAGATGAACTATAAATTTTATTGATGTCTACAGAAATATGGTTGATTTCTGCATTCTCCTGCTAGATAATTAACTTCACAAACAAAATTAACAATTACTTATCACTTAGAGCATCAATAGGTCTTAAAAACCTGCTTTCCCAAATCTTGCTATCTTCCCTGCTGAGCTCATCTATTTCACTTTAGTCATATATAATAACACGGTAATTTTGCTGATGTCACAAAAGAATTATTTGCTTTGTGTTTAGTGTTCTTCTCTAGCTGTGTAGCATTCAGCATAAGAGGTATCCTGTGAGGATATATATATATTGTGTGAGGAGTCAGATGGGTCAGGGGATCCCAATGGAATTTGGGGTGTAAAATATTTGCTTCCTTTTTCAAAAGCTTAGCTGATCAAAGTGTCTGCTTCCTTAGGAATCTTCAAATTTACAAATTTACCATGAGAATAGCAAGGAAGGTGGAGATGGCATCTGAGTTCTCAGTTTGTTGTGAAGGCAGGTTACCTATCCCAGCCTTCTGGATGGTTTTTTGGTTGTTTGTTTTAGCATGAGCAACCAGATAGGATAAAGGATTGTAAATCAGGTCTTTTGATGATTTTTGTCCCCACCTGGTAACTGAATACCAATCTGATTGTCAAGGTTTCTTTCCTTTGAAATTGTACTTAAAATCCAAATGCTAGGAAGTTTGTGGGGTTCTTTCCTCTCTTGGAAGCCCTGCTTCATGCTGCTCTGGCTAGAGGTCCTTGATTCTAATAAATACTTTTAAATCTCTTGTCTACTTGGAAATTCTTCTTCCATGTGAGACAAAAACCAAAGTAACTATAATTCCTCTGCTGCCGTTTTCCCATAACAATTGTACTAAATGAATGAAATTTTGAACAAATGAAATGTTCAATTGGTTCATCACCTGTTATAGTTAAGCCATTGTGTTAAATGAAATGAAGGAGCTGGAGACCATCATCAAGATGGTGAATATTTTGATACTGTTCTTACTTAGATAGTTACAATTTTAAATATAAAAAGAAGAAGGAAGGAAGGAAGGAAGGAAGGAAGGAAGGAAGGAAGGAAGGAAGGAGAGGAAGAAGGGGGGAGGGAGGGAGGGAGGGAGGGAGGGAGGGAGGGAGGGACGAAGAAGAAAAAGTCACTCAGTAGTATTTGGTGGGGGGTACAGCAAGATAGGAAGGCAACTTCTAAAGAGGGTCATGGTAGGGAAGAGTTCTGTAGGCTGAAACTCAGACTACTTCTCAGCTGGAACTGGAAGGATTTTTGTTTTGGATTAGAGAGGAGAAAATAGTTATGACAACTAGGAGATACTGAACAATTGAAAGTGACTATGCCTTTCCCTGATGATTAATTGTCTTCAGCAATTTTTATATTTTTTGGATGCCTGTGTATCTTTTTTTGAGAAATGTCTATTCAAACTATTCATATTTTTTCAGTAAGACTATTTTTATGTTGAACTCTTTATATATTCTGGATATTAGCCACTAGTTGGATATACAGTTTGAAAATATTTCCCCCCTCTATAGATAGCCCATTATCTATGTTGATTATTTGCCTTGCTATGCAGACTTTTATGAAGACTTTTTTTCAATGAAAAATGAACTTTACCAATTTACCAAAATATGGTGGACATGCCCAAGAGTATATGATGGTTGCAGCAAGTATTGTGATTATCTGAGGTAATTGGTTACTATCCTGAAAATATAGAATGAGATAAGAACGTGACATTACTCATGCTCACCTAAAGTGCCTAGAGACTCCATTGTATAAAATGGGAAATCATTTCAAGTTTTTAAAGAAAGAAATAACCTAAAGTTGCATACAAAAGCAAAAAATTAGGAAGATTGCCTAATGCTAGATAGAGACATTCAGCACATAAGTGGGGGTACCTTACAACTCTAAGCAAATAAAGTGCCATGAAGGTGGCTATGATTTGGTTTACATCTGCAAACATTACTCTGATTCCCATATTGTGACCACTGCTATAGAAAACAGGTATGCCTCTAGGGCTTTGAAATGATGGTATTGGGAATATTAAGTAGCACATGATGTCATACAGATTCTCAGTTAAAGCAGTGATTATCAACCTTTTTTTTTTTATGTTTCTGCCACATTTTAGGGAAATACTGAGTTTGTACTTAAAGGAATTTTATGACCTAACATATCACCAAACCATTTAGAATCACATAAATTTATCCAGAGTAATCAAAATATACATTTGGCCATTGTTAAAGTCTTTGAAATCACACTTTCACAGGTTTCTCCCATAGAATTATTAGGTAAATTTCTCAGCCATCTTTCTTCACTATCAATTTGGTGTTACATTATATCATAACTCTCAGGGACATAGTAGATCCTGTGCAGCAAATCCTATGTCTCTCTTAACAATGAGGTTTTTTTTTATTACAAATATCCGTATAAAATATATATGTTCATTTGTTTCAAACACATTTCATTTTTTGATCAAAATTTGGTGGCAAAAGCGATATTGTGCTACACATGGTAACTATGCCATGCTGCCTGTGTCCCCGTAAGATAAATATAAATGTACACATTTAGAGACATATATGTTATGATAAATATACATATATTTATTTCAATTACATACACATATTTCTTATGATTATAAAATAAACTGAAAGTATGTCTTTGTAAAAATTAAAAGAATAAGAAGGGAAGGAGGAGGGAGAGTGAGGGTGTGAACAGGAAGGAGGGTGAGGTGGGAAGTATCACTATGTTCTTAAATCTGTACATATAAAATATTTGGAATTTGTCACCATTTATAAATAAAGATTGCTATTAAAAGACTACAAAATTGGCCGGTGCACCGGCTCACTTGGCTAATCCTCCGCCTGTGGCACTGGCACCCCAGGTTCTAGTCCCGGTTGGGGCGCCAGATTCTGTCCTGGTTGTCCAGCTCTCTGCTGTGGCCAGGGAAGGCAGTGGAGGATGGCCTGAGTGCTTGGGCCCTGCACCCACGTGGGAGACCAGGAGGAAGCAGCTGGCTCCTGTCTTCAGATTGGTGCAACATGCTGGCTGCAGCAGGCTGGCCGTAGCGGCCATTTGGAGGGTGAACCAAGGGAAGAAGACTTTTCTTTCTCTCTCTCTCTCTCTCTCTCACACACTGTCTAACTCTGCCTGCCAAAAAAAAAAAAAAAAAAGACTACAAAATTGAAAGTTATGGACAGAAAGGGCATTCTATAAATAAATATTTTCAGTTTAGAGTTTTGATAACTGCATTGAATCATGGCAAATATATTTTTTTAAAGATAACATTTAAGTTAATGTTAGTTTACTTAGAAAGTGTTTTATTATTCATTAGTTTATATTCCTTTTCCCTGGCCATATCATAAAATATGACTTGAGATGATTTAGGAAAATATAAACAGTACAAAACTTTTTATTTTGTATCTAAAATTAATTTAAAGGAGGGAGGAGGAAAATAAGACTAGATAAAGTAAGATACAGCTTCAGGTGAAATTAAGATGCATAATTTTCTGTTAGGAAGTGAATCATGACTTTCTCTCTCAGCTTTCCAGAAGCTAACTCATAATAGGCAAACCAATCACTCCATGAGCTCAGTGTTTATAAAACAAACAGTTTTCAACAACGAGTAGTCTTGATTCCAATTCCTGAAGAAAAATGACTCTATGTTTATTTATAACAAAAACATTTTGCTTAGGAAACAGCACACTCATCACCATGCTTTTAAAAAAATGAAAGTCAGCACTGAATTGTTTAGTGATATTTGTGGAACTGTTTTTCACTGTGGCCCAATTATATAACCAATGAATGAATTTCAATGAAAGTTGTTCTAGAGTGTGTTAATATCATGTGTTCTCTGGGCTGTAATTTTCTGATTCAATCCAGAAAAGGTATTTTATATGCTCTGTTGAAAATCTTTATTAAATTTATACCTTTTAAAAAACAATTTGTTTATTTATTTGAAAGGCAGAGAGTTACAGAGAAAGAGAGACGGAGAGAATGGGAGATGCTCCATCCACCAGTTCACTCCCCAAATAGCCACCGAGGCTGGGGCTGGGCCAGGCCAAAGACAGAATCCAGGAGCTTCTTCCAGGTAACCCATGTGGGTGGCAAGAACCCAAATATTTGGACCATCCTCTGTTGCTTTCACAGCTGCATTAGCATGGAGCTGGATGAGAAGTGGAGCAGCCGGTGCTCCAAGCAGTGCCCATATGGGATGCCAGTATTCCAGGTCATAGAGCAGCTTAACTTGCTGCACTACAATGCTGGCCCCTACATCTGTGCCTTTTAAATGGTATTTTTTCTTCTGTACCAAAACTAATATTATTTCAGCTTGTTGCATTGTATCAAGTAATTAAAGCCATGATACACATATTTAATTTTTCTCTCCATGTTTCAATCATATGCCATTATTATTGGCACTTTATTTTTTTAATATTATATTTCAGGTGACATTCTTAGAATCTTTGCTGTTATGATTCTCAGAGTAAGCCCACAAAGCATGGCCTGAAGGTTTGTAGAGGGACCTCTTTATGCCAGAATGGCTCTCCCAGGCACTGACTTAGTATTTTATGGGGACCTAGCAAAAAAATATTAAGTCATGTCTTTTTTTTTTTTTTTTTTTTTTTTACTTCTCCATGAATCCTTTTCTTAATTTGAGAATCTTGTAGAGGTAGAGAATGAAAATGATTTATTTTCAACCACAATAAGTTCTAGCTCCTTGACATGTCTTCTAAAATTTTATTGAAAACAGAACAAATCATTTCTCAGCTTCCCTCCTCTCTCATTTTATCACAGTCATGGAGAAAAAGTCAGAAGGCACTTTCTAAATTCTGCCTAAAATTTACCTTTACAAGATCCATCAGTTCACTAGATACAGTTTCTGTGTTCCCTGTCACTGCAAATATGCAGTCCATTGCTAGCCTACCCTCCCCCCTTCTGCATCTTGCTGTAACATTTTCCATACTTTAAGGCTTCCTTGACAGGGGCAGGAATGTGTTGCAATAGTTAAGTTGCAGCCTGAGATGCCTGCACCCCATATCAGAGTGCCTGCTTGGACTCCTGAGTACCGGCTTCTGATCCAGCTTTCTGCCGGTGTGCTCCCTGGGAGGCAGCAGATGATAACTCCAAGTACTTGGGTTCATGCCACCCATTTTAGTGATGTGATTGAGTTCTGAGCTCCAACGTTGACTTATGGGCATGCATTTGGGAAATAAACGAAGAGATGAAAATTTCTCTCTCTTTCTCTCTGTACCTGCCATTGAACTAAAAATAAATAAATTAATTTAAAAAACTTCCTGAGGCTGGTACTGTGGTTCAGGGGATTAAAGCTGTGGCCTATAGTGCTGGCATTCCATATGGGCACTGGTTTTAGTCCAGGCTGCTCCAATTCCAATCTGGCTCCCTGCTGATGCACCTGCAAGGGCAGCGGAGGATGGCCCAAGTGCTTGAGCCCCTGCAGCCATATAAGGGAACCAAAAGAGGCTCCTGGTTCCTGCCTTCAGCCTGGCCCCATCCTGGCTGTTGCAGCCATTTGAGGAGTGAACCAGCAGATGGGAGATTCACTCTCTCTCTCTCCCTCTGTGTGTGTGTGTGCATGCGTGTATGTGTGTGTGTCCTCTCTCTAACTATGCCTTTCAATTAGATAAATAAATCTTTAAAAATATTTCCATGCCAATCTTCTTGGTTCTTCTTATTTATAATCATAAGCTTAACACTCTACTAAGCAAAGAATTCAACAAATAGCTTGAAGCAAACAACATTGTTCCTCAACAGTTGATGCCAAGGACTGTAAACATAGAGCAAATCTTAAAATGTCATTTTGTCTCACATACATTACATTTTTTGTACTCTATTAGTTACCAAAAAGCAGAGTAGACATATGAGGTTTGTCTTTGGGGACTGGCTTATTTCATTTAGTATAATGGTTTCCAACTGCATCCATTTTGTTTTTTCAAAATAAAAGATTTCATTTATTTATGGCTGAGTAGTATTCCACACTGTATATATATACTACATTTTTTTTTATCCCATCATTAGTTGATGGACATCTGGGTTGATTCCATATCTTAGCTATTGTGGGTTGTGCTGTAATAAACATGGGGGTACAGATAACTCTTTTGTATGCCAATTTTATTTCCTTTGGGTAATTCCTAGGAGTGTTATTAGCTGGGTCAAATGACAGATTTACACTCAGATTTCTGAGGAATCCCCATGCAGTCCCCTACAATGGCTGAACTAGTTTACATTCCTACCAACAGTGTATATACCTTTTCGCCCACATCCTCACCAGCATTTACAGTCTTTCGATTTCTGTGTGAAAGTCATTCTAATTGGGGTAAGGTAAAACCTCATTGTGGCTTTTATTTGCATTTCCCTGATAATTAGTGATCCTGAGCATTCTTTTTGTGTGTCTGTTGCCTGCCAATCTTCTGCTAAAATAAAAAGTAACAAAAACAATATAGAACAACATAAATATATAACAGTATATACATATTTAAAATATATTTAAATATATAAAACAATATATAAATATAGTTATCACAGTTATGAAGGTTAGGAAGCCCACACTTAGTGTTGCTGGCAGATTTAGTGTCTGTTGAGGGACTATTCCCTGGTTCTTAGATGGCCTCTTCTCACTGTGTCCTCATATGTGAGAAGGGCAGATTCCTTCTCTCAAGTCTACATTCATGGGAGTATTATTCCTGGTCACATCACATGACCATCTCCCAAAGGCCCTTCACCCATTAATATCATCACTGTGGGGGTCACACATTTTGGGAGGACATAAACTTCCATACCATAGCAGAGGTTCTTTAGACTTTCACTAAAATTCTCCTCATTAATAACTCAGCTCATCCATCACATGGCCCCAATGGTACATGCTTTAGCTTTTGCTACTAGTGCAATTCCAAGTACTAACATCAATTTAATTTGCTTTTGCTGTATAAATTACTCCCAAGTGTCGTAGAGCAATATAATAATTTATTATGCATCACTTACAATAATCACCAATTTGGATCAAGCTCAGTAGAACCCATTATGTGTGACCGCAACTGAAAGAGTATAAGGTTGAGGGCTAGAATTCTTTGCAGATGCATTCACTCCAATCTGTCAGTTGATGTGTGTTAGATGAGGCTGAAGTGCCTTTCTATGTGGGCAATTTTGAGATTCCTCACAGCATGGTGGCCCAGCTCTAAGGGTGAGAGAGACAGACAGGCAGACAGAACCACGTTCTATCACATTTTATGATCTGGTATTGGAAGTTAAGAAGTCATTTCACAGTATTTTTTTTCTTTTTAAAATTTTTATTTTAGGTATACAAGCTTCATGCATTTCATATACAAGAGTTTAGGAACATAGTGGTTCTTCCCACCCTACCCTCCCTCCCACCCACACTCCCGCCCTTCTTCCTCCTCCCTCTCCTAGTCCCATTTTTATTTTTTACTAAGATCTCTTTTCAGTTAATGTTGTACTCATAAGATTAACCCTACGCTAAGTAAAGCATATAACAAATAGTATAAGAAAAAAAAAAAAAAAAACTGTTCCTCAACAGTGGAGCAAAGGCTATTCAAGTACATTGCATCTCAAAGTATCAATTTCACTTCTATAAATTATCTTTTAGGTACTCCACGACCACAGATCAGAGAAAACATATGGTATTTGTCTTTTTTAGGACTGACTCATTTCACTAAATATAATGGTTTCCAGTTTCACCCATTTTGTTGCAAACAAAAGGACTACATTTTTAACTGCTGTGTAGTATTCCATACTGTGTGTGTGTGTGTGTATATATATATATATATATATATATAAATATATAATTTCTTTATCCAGTCTTTAGTTGACAGATGTCTTGGTTGATTCCATATCTTAGCTATTGTGAATTAAGCTGCCATAAACATGGAGTACATATCAAATTTTCCATATGCTGATTTCATTTCCTTTGGGTAAATTTCCAGTGTGGGATGGCCTGGTCATATGGCAGGTCTATATTCAGATTTCTCAGGTATCTCCATACTGTCTTCCACAGTGGCTGTACCAGTTTACATTCCCACCAACAGTGGATTAGGATATCTTATTCCCCATATCCTCTCCAGTGTTGGTTGTTTTTTGATTTCTGTATGAAATCTATTGTAACCTGGGTGAGGTGAAATCTCATCGTGGTTTTGATTTGCCTTTCCATGATGGCTAGTGATCCTGAGCATTTTCTCAAGTGTCTGTTGGCCGTTTGGATTTCTTCTAAGGATTTTAACAGGCACTTTTCAGCAGCATTTCAATCATGCGCATTTGAAAGAGCACGCTGAGGTCCAGAGCAGAAGAAATAAACTTCATCCTCTGAAGGAGACTGCAAAAGATCTAGAAGAGCATGTGGGACTGGATGTATATGCAACTGGGGCCATCTTTGAAAATGAAGTCTGTCACCCCTGATTTCACTCTGTGTGGCTTTTGTCTATGAGTAAGACAGTGAAAGTGTGCAGCAAAACAGTGCACTCAAGCCTAGGAACACGGCATTGAACCACTTTTGCTAATAATCTATTTAGCTCTCTGCATCACACAGTTCTGCAGCTCTTTGCATCCCCTAAAATAGTTCATTACAACACTGGAAACTCTAAGGTGTGTGTGTGTGTGTGTATGTATGTATATATGTGTGTGTATATATGTATGTATGTACATATGTATGTTAGGGATCCTTTCTCGCATTTTTCTGTCTTATCTCTATTCTCTTGCCCCGAGCAAGAGAACAGAATGTCAGGGATCCTAGAAATGATCATTAGAGGAATGAATTGGGTTCTATTTTATATTCAGACCAAAGTCTAATTCATATAGAAGCTGATAGTAAATCAACATGAAAAGTGGACCTGGGACATCTCTCTCTGTGAAAGAGTGCTGACTCATTTCCTCAACACATTAGTGAATGTATTACAGTGAATGTGTTTATGGTGACAGAGGAGATAAGACTCTGTGCTAATGTGCCTATTTGGACTCTGGTTTCCCTGATTCATCATCAGTTCTTGGCTGAAAACAGCACACACACACACACACACACACATGATGTTATGAGTAAATGCAGAATAGTTTTATTTTACTTCTAGATCTTAAATTATCACAATGAGACTATAACTGTATAACTTATATAATTGGGACAGGGAAGTATTTTTAAAAAAGAGACAATATAATTATACTATATCTACCATCCTAATAAGAGTAAAATCAACTTGAAAGATATATTCTATTAAGCTAATATTATATGAAATCCTATTTTTAATATATCTACTCATACTGCACCAAATGTGCATAAACCATGAAGTTTAATAGTATATCTATATGAAGATTTTTAAGGAAGCTTTCTAAATATCATTAAACTATTATTAAGTGACTGAAAAAGACATATTTGATCTAATTCAAAGAGTAACTATTGAGCAAACTAAATTATTGCCATAGTGAAGAATTCAAATATTCATCTTCCTTCATAAATAAAACATGAAATATTTTAAAAGCTATCATTCATTGTTAATCATGATAAGTGCAGTGTTGAGATGCACAACTCAGTACTCAGTACATGTCAGTTCCACAAGAAATTTTCTAAAATTTTGGAAGAATAATTAAAAAAAAACCAAAAATATGGAGTGAGCACTAAATATTATGAGTTATAAACATTATAATTATTAACTGAAAAGGGCAAGACCACTAGAGAGTAATGATTTGAAAAGGAGTGACTGTTAAACCAGGCCTAGGAGTATAGGAGGACAGAATTTTCACAGGAGGATGGGAAGAGAAAACATATTTTTGGAAAAATGAGGGAAGAAAACAGGCACAACCACAGAGATGACGACACTTGACATGGAGAAGACCCTTGGAGCAATACAGGAGCATTCTGTTGGATGGTGAACTATGGAAACCAGGGACTTCTGGGTTCTGGGGATCATCCTGTCTACACACTCCTACTGGATTCTTCGCTGTGCAATGACGACAACTATACTGTTCCATTGTAATGGTGAAAATCAAACTACACAATGCCAAAGTCAGTGTTTATAGATATTAACCTCAAACCTCTGGATGTGCATTTGATGCAGCAGTTCAGATGCATTCTGGGATGCCTGAATCCCTTGTTGGCGTGCCTGGTTTCAAGTCCCAGCTCCGCTTCTGACTCCAGTTACCTCACAGTGCACACCCTGGAAGGCAGTGGACATGACTCAAGTAATGGGGTCCCTTCCACTCACTTGGGAGACTTGTACTGAGTTCAGCTTCCCTAACTTTAACCTGTCCCATCTGTGGTTGTAGCAAGAATTTAAGGAGTGAATTTTGCATGGAATATATCTTTATTGTATCTGCAATTCTAATAAACTTTTTTTTAAATGCAAAAATGAATACACCATAAGCCTTCTTATAAAAGGCTCTTAAATACTAATAACAGTTCTCTTTTTCTACTCAGCATTATTCCAACATAGTATGAATAATTTAGCTGCAGTAGTGACATGTGTCTTTCAGTCTATGGCAAACAGCAGCTGGTTACTGCAAATGCTGTGTTGATCCCACTTTATCTCCTGGAAGGGACCCAACTTGATGCCTGAAAAAAAAATAGACAGGTTGGCTCTCCTTCAGGGGTTTCTTGACACACTGGGTGGTATTCTTTTAAACACATGTTGCCTAATGAAACAAACATCTGCCCCGAATTCTATATGAGTGATAGCAAGAGGGTGGTACAAAGCTATGGGGTTAGGAGGAAGACTATTCTGGTTTAAAATATTGGCTTCATTGCGTATAGAATGTGTGCTTCGAGCAAGTCACTGAAGGGCTCTGGGCCCCGGTCCCCAAAGGAAGGAACAAAATCCACCTTTTGAACTTCACAGGTTTATTCACCCATAGGGTGTATGTATGCAAGTGTGTGTGTAATATATGAAGACCAAATAGCTCAAACAAGCTAACACATTGCAAAGCACTGTTCCAAATTTAATTATACTCATAGTCCAATGAATAAATGAGAACTGAGTTTCCTTCTCATCAGCTTTCTAGTAGTGCATGCTATTCTATCACACCTTAAGGTACATTACTTTAAAATGTGATTTACATATTCACTTCCTATAATCCCTTGAGCTAACTTGGATATCAATTGTCAGGGTGTTTTTCTTAAAACTGAATAAGAATTCATGATTAAGACCCAATAACAGGGAGATTGAAACATACATATTTAAATTTGCAATAAATCTCAAGTAAATTTTCTTGAATCTATTTTACTCTGCACAAGTCTGCTTTATATAAACAAGAACACAGAATTAAATGAGATTTTCAAAAATATGCACAAATTGTTCCTATTCGGCTTCACTGCTTTTTGAACATTACTCTAGTTTGTTATATTGATAGAGAAATTTTAGATTTATAAAGAAATTTGGTTTCTGTCTTTTTAAATATATTTCTCTGATAGCTTTCTTCCTTAGCTTTCCCATAAACAGAAAACCTTTTCTCGTTGGGTCTTAATACCATGATGTTGTTTATTTACCCACCTATAATTAGGCTGTGTATCTTTGTTCAGAACAGTCAGGACCAGTAATTGTCCTAATAACGAACTGTCCCCAAAACAGTTTATTAAAAAAATACTATTTTATTGCAGAACTCTTTGTCGTAACTAACAGCTTAAAGCTACTGGGGAGGTATATTGGCCCACTATATATAAAGCAAACACCCATGACACCTTCGTGCCTTACCAATGTTTTTCTGATTGTATTCCTTGACAGTAGAAGGACCATGTTACAGTTTTTAAAATACATTCTAAGCGTTTCTGTGGATCACAGCTGTTTATGACACTATCTCCTCTTTGCTATGTCAGAACATAGCAGAACAAATACATCTTTAGCAGGTAAGCATTTTCATTTTTTACTGTCACTTACCAAGCACAAATAGCTACAACACAGTGAATCTGCCATCTATAATAGGGTACAGAAAAAGTAGCTGAAAATCAAAACCTGGAGAATGAATTAACATAGTGCCATGAAAATAAAATACAGATTTTTGGATTTTCAAATAGCTGAGTTTGAAATCCCATGGAAACCCATTAATGAGTGTGCTTATGTTTTTGTAAATATAGCAGATGGCTGGGAACATGCAGTGTCAGTTAAATTTTAAAAACATTTGGAAATAGTAGATGACTGATGTTTCTCCTAATAATTGTATATCTTTTTTCCATCTCTCCAGAATCCATTGAGTCACTCCATTTTGGCTTTGTATGTCCTCAACTAGCTTACCTGTTTTCCTCTGAAGATACTATGATAACTTAATTTTTAAATGTAGTCCAGTGACTTATAGGCCAACGGACAATTGGAGTGGTCAAGTAGGCCTGGGATATTTTAGGAAAAAAAATTAAAAAATAAAAAAGTAACTGTCTGCCAGTGAGGGATGACAGAGTAAACTGACTGAATATTAGATCTGAAGAAATGCTTCCAGCTTAAAGGAATTGATAGGTGTGAATATGCACTCAGTTCTCAGGCTAAAGTATCTGCAACACTTTAGGTTAAGTCCAAGAAGCGTTGTTCAAAATCTTGGAAGAGATCTACCTATGACCGCAATGCTTGGAACAAGCGAATCACAGAATAAAATTTTGAGCAACTAGCTAGAGATGACCAGAATCACCATGCTAGATGATAGAATCACCATGACTCATCTGTGGCTACCAAAGCCAAATCAATTAAGAATAAGCTTAGTAATGACTACAGAAATATATTCAATACTAAGGTACTTCTATTATACTTCACTAAATTATGATATCCCTTTGGAAAGTTTAGCTGTTCCTTGTCTGAAATTCGACAGGATAAGCACCAAATGAGTGTGTAGTAGTTACCCATGGGCTGTAGGTTCCACATAGAGATGCTGACACAGATCTGACTGTTGCAGCTGTTTGTGGAGTAAAACAACAGGGGAAGCACATACGCTCTCTTTCTCTCACTCACTCTGTCACTCTGTTTTGACTGAACAATTAAATAAGTAAATAGGAAGAATTAAATTATTACAAGTGCTTGTTATGTTTTTCATCTTTATTACTTTGTATCTATTATTGTAAAAAATGCTAATCAGAATTTTTTGGATTAGTGAGTTAATAAAATATTTCAATATTAAGCTATCTATAACACTTTTTATTTGATGGCATATACTACAACAATTGCAAACTCCTCTTTTTTTTTAAGATTTATTTATTTATTTTGAATGTCAGAGTTACAGAAAGGGAAGCAGAGACAGAGATAGAGATCTTCCTTTTGCTAGTTTCCTACCCAGATGGCCACAATAGCCAGTGCTGGGTCAGGCCAAAGCCAGGAGCAAAGAGCTTTGCCTAGTTCTCCCATATGGGTGGCAGGAGCCCCGACACTAGAACTATCTTCTGCTGTTTGCTCCAGGGCACTTGCAGGGAACTAGATTAGAAGTGGTGGAGCTGGGACACGACCAGTACCCATAGGACATGCTGGTGTTGCAGGCGGCAGCATTAAATACTATGCCACAGTGTTGGCCCCAATTTTCCTCTTTTGGATTGTAACAGAATAAACTCATATCCGGTTAAAAATTAAAGAAATTTAAATATTAAAATTAATACCCAATGCTACTTATATACTTTTATTTTCTTCCCTACACCATGACTATCCATTTTATCAGTACACTATCTGAGGTAGAAAGACTCTAATTAATGGTCTTACATAGTGTTTCCCAATTAGCATAATACTTCAAAACCAGAGATATATAAAATATGTAGAGCAACTTTGTTTATAACAATCATTAAAAGGCCTTGAATAATTTAGAAGCAGGTATCAAATGAAATACAGGAAACATTCCAGCATAACAAGCATTTGTCTCTCCTAAATTTCAACAGTGGAATATCAGAAATGACATTTAACAGATACAGACTGAAATTCCAAAACGAAGACTAAAATAATGTTAACTTTGGGACTGACCTGTCAAATTTAGTCAATTTAGCACTCTCCAAAATCTTAACAGCAAAACAACATTTAGCTGATATTTGAGAAACAGGTTGATCCTGTGTGCTTAGCATACATCTGTTCTCCCTGATGAAACTCTGGTGTGTGAATGTGTAGGTACATCTTCTTTTGTATGTTTGTGTGTACATCAGAGGGAGAAGAAGAAAAAGATCAGGTCATAGAGACTGAGAAGGCTAAAAACATCTTTTGGAAGCAGGCATTATGTCTACAGGTGGAGATGCCCACATTGCACATCAGAGTACCTGGATTTAATTCCCTGTTCCAGTCCTAAACTCCACCTCCCTGTGAATGTGGATCCTGGAGTGCGGACATGATGGTTCAAGTAATTGAATTCTTGTCATCATGTGGGAAATCTGGATTGGGTGCTTGGTTTATAGCTTCAACTTTAGCTTCCTTGGTGAGTGAACTAATGGATGGAAGCTCTCTATGTGTGTATGTCTGTCTGTCTTTCTCTCTCTCTTTCTCTCCATCCCCCAAAATAAATACCTTTAAATATTTCAGATTTTTAAAAGAATGTCTTTATTTCCTACCTCTATTATGCCCAATCTGTCAAGAAAGATATATAGCAAAAAAAAACAAAAACAAAAAACAACAACAACAACAAAAAAACACAGACACCTCTCATGCTGAGAATATTACTATGCCAATATAAGTTGGATGTTTTTCATAGACAATACTAATTATCAAAAATATCTTCTTCTCCTTTCTGAGTGAAGAGATTATACTTCCTTGACTCTTAATCATATATATTCCTGAACAATGAAAGGTATACATGTCTAACAAAACGAAATATCAAAAAGATGGAATAATCTGTCTTCTCTTTCATCCTTTGCTGAGGTGCTTCATTAAGGACTGGAGCCGCAAGATGAACCAAGTCTGAACCACTAATCACCATTCAGTGGTCAACTACCAGGAGAGTTAGGTAGCACCTGAGCATACCTTTAAGTCAAAACAAAATGAATGTATTGTGTAAGTTACTTCTCTTGGAAGTTGCTCATCACTCCGCCACATATATGCCATTCTAACCAACATTGTCATGTTCTGTAAATCTTACTAAAGCTTACAGAATGTAACTCATATTTCCTGGATCATAGTTAGTAAATGGCAGAACCAGGAATTCAACTCAAATCTCACTGCAAGGTTATAGGATTCCTACTACATAACAATGACCTGTTACTATATATTCTTACTCTGTCATTCTTATGCCCCACCATGGAACTCTTATGCCCTCTAACACACTGACAGTCAACGTAGGTGTGACCTTAAGCAGTGATTTCCTATCTAGTCAACTGAATAATTCTTTCTCTCAGGAGGCTGTATGGAACTTCTTGCCAAAAGAATTTCCTAAAATATTCTTTGGTTACTCTGTTAAAACCCATTTTTAAAGAGAGTCATGGAGTTTTCAAGTTTAGAAATAGCGTATTATTATCTACTTTGACCTTATTTTAAAGAATAGAATATTAAAGTCTACATATTCTGTGACTTCACTATGCTACCATAATTATAATCAGTCAAACCAGACTATAATATAGTGCATCTAGAATAATGGAAATACACAAATGTTTTTAAGCCATCTAGAGCTTGAGTTGTGGAGTCAGAATATCACAATTGAATCTGAGTTCTGTTGGCTTCTGGCAGTATAAATTGGCGATTCATTTAAACTCTCAGCTTCTACTTTTGTCATTTGTAAACTGGAAATAATAACTTTGTCTATATTAAAAGGTTAGTAAGAAGATTAAATAAGTTAATGTAGGTAAAATAAACATGGTCTGAGAGGTGGGATAAGTAGTGTAAGCTCCCTCTCAGAACGTCTGCATACCATATCAGAGTGCCTAGGATTGAGTTCCCCTTCACTTTTAATCCAGATTCTTGCCAATGCACACACTGAGGCAGCAGATGATAGTTTAAGTACCTCAGTCCCTGCCACCCACAGGGGAGATCCTAACAGAGTTCCTGGTTTCTGGTTTCAGCCTTGCTCAACCTCAACTGTTGGTTCATTTAGAGAAATGATCAGCAGATGGAAGATGTCTGTGTGTGTGTGTGTGTGTGTGTGTGTGAGTGTGTTTGTATGTGATGTTACTCTGCCTTTTAAATAAAAATTTTAAAACTTAACTAATACAGTGTCAGAAATGTATGAAATTTTATGTAACGCAAGCAAATGTCATTATTTCCCCCAAAATTTGTGTCTTTCCACTAGCTCAGTATTCCCTTTTTATTTGGAATATGCTATTTGAATTCATACAACTGTCTTTTGCCTTTGCTACTTCCATCAGTTGAGGACATGCCTTTCCTTTCTATGCTTCACATCATTCACCTATTTACTATGTCATAGTGAAATTACACCTAAATTTAAACTATTCTCAGGGGTGTGTGTTTGTCCTAGCAATCGAGACACCAGTTAACACAACCATGTAGCATACAGGAGCACTTTTGGGTCTGATTTCCAGTTTTTATGTCTAGTTTTCTGCTAATTTAAACTGTAGGAAGCAACAGTGATAGCTCTATTCACCAGGTTCCTGTCAAGCCCATGGGAGATCTGGAGGGAATTCTTGGCTCCTGTCTTCAGCCCCAACCAGGGGCATTTTAGGGATTTGAGGAGTGAAAGCAGATGGGATTTCTCTCTCTCTCTCTCTCTCTCTCTTTCTCTTTCTCTCTCTCCTTCCCTCCCTATCTCCTTCCCTTACTCCTTCCCTCTCTGCCTCTGCCTCTATCTAGCTCTTTCTTCAAATTAATAAATACATCTTTTTTTATCACTCTCTCTCTTTCTCATAGATAAAAAATCATTTTTGAATTCCAATCTTTTGTCATCTCTCTAATCTTGTGGTTCTGATTGTGTGTGTGTGTGTGTGTGTGTGTGAACGCACACCTACCCCACATCTGGTGCTTAGCACATCATGCCTTATAGTATCATCTTGATAGGAGATAGTTTTCTCAATTTGCACATTTTGATGAAACAAGCTGCTGTGCTGAAGAGACCCTTGTGGCAAGCAAGTGAGTTTGCCTCAAGTCAAAATTCAGCTAAGAGTTGGAGAGCTGGAGCTTTCAGTTCAATCCATCCATGATGAACTGCAGAGTAAAAACCATGTGAAGCTGGAAGGGGATCCTCCCCAAATGAATCTTCAAATAGGATCTTTTCCTGGCCAATACCTTGTTGACAACCTTGTGAGAGAACCTGAAGTAGAGGTCTTAACTAAGCCATGCCTTACCCCCGGCCCACAGGATTAGGAGACAACAAACTGTTTTAAATTGCTAAAGACTAGCCAAGGGTCATGTAGAAACAGAAAACTGATAACACTGCAGCACGTGGAATGAAGTAAAACAAAAATTAGAAATTTACTTTCAAGGTTGAGCAGAGGAGACAATCCACACATAAGCCAATGTTAATGCACGTTCAAATAGTAAATGCAGCAAATGGAAGAGAAAGGTAAACAGAAACTCAACCTCCCAATCAATAGAAAACTTCTTCTCAATGTAACATTTCCTCATTGCATGGAAATGTCTCCCATTATCTGTAAATAATAGCAAAGACCTTGCTCTACTGAGCAAAGATTCTAGAGACCTTTATGCATAGAAGTTACAATTCAATCATGGGAAATACCAGATAGATAAACTCTCTTCCTGCCCCTACTCTCTCAAATCTTTCTTGCGTATTTTGCCTTCTGTTTGTAATATTACCTCAGGAGACAGATAGAAACATTACATTATAAGAATAGAAACAGGAACACTTTCTGTCCTTCCACTTTAATTCCCTATACACTTCATCAGTAGATGGTGCTTTTTGCTTATAAGAACTGAAACTTAGCTAAAAAATATCTCCTTATGTTAATGGTGCCATGAGCTGTATGTGGGATCTAGTTGGCATTAATTCAGTAAAGGTAGAATACTATATTATAGAGAACCAAACTTGGAAGCCAAAAAAACATTTGAATTTGAATATTGCTCCTATAGAGTGACTTTTTTTATTTGTAAATCTCACTGAATCTGTTTCCTGTCTCCCTTGTGGGTGTCCGGGGATCCAAGTACTTCAGCTACTGTCTGACAGAGTAGAGATGGATAGGCACTCTGATAAAGGATGCATATGTCTCAAGTAGTCGCTTAACCTGATGAGCCACAATGGCCACCTCTTGTCATTTGAAGACAGAAAGAATTATTAACTCCGTGGGAAAACCTCTATTTACCCAGAAAATGTCTCCAGTGTAAGCCATATGAGTACAATAAGAGGACCAGACTTAAGCATTAATGAAGTAGAGTACCTTCTAAGTGATGTCATATCAGGACAGTCTCTTCATTGGACTTTCCCTCAAAACAAAGAATAGGCAAAAATATGTGTACAGGAGTGTTATTTTCAATGAGATCCCTATAAGCAAGAGTAAGGAAACTGAACAAGTAAGAAAGGTAAGATGGAAAAGTTAGAATAAAAAAAAAAGAGGTAGAAAGAGAAGAGGAAGAAAGTGAGGGCAAGTGGGAGAGAGAATATGAATATGAAACTTTCAGGACTTTTGAGAAATATGTAGAATGCCACCTGGAATTTTTCACATAATTAATAGGAGGCTTGACATTTATAATATCTCTGGACCAGAACTGTTGAAGGATTATCCTTGGGAGAGTTAACTGCCTTCAATTCCTGGAATAGTCTAGCATGCTATTAAGGAAGACTGAGACAAAATGAGAAAAAAAATTAAATGCTTCAGTTTGAGGTGGAACACAGACAGAAGTAATGATGAAACCCCCCAGAACTTAAACTGAACTGTAGGTGTGCCAAGACATATGGCACAGGCAGCAAGCTCTCTCTGACAAGTATTGATTACATCTTCCCCTTGAAATTCCTTTTAACATGTTCTTGATATTTTCTTCTTGTGAAAAAATGACTTTTATCCCTAAATCAGATAAGCTACAAAGGTGAATACCTTCTAATGTAGAAAAAGCTCAGATACTTTATCAGATGACTATGGAAATGGCTTGTCTCAGAGATTTCATGAGCAGGTAAGTAATATGGTGATATTTATTTCCTGAAAGGCACAGGGATCAAGAAATGAGAAAATAAGCCACTGTATATATTTTCTCAGTAACCTGCTCAATAATATAATTTTCACTCATTGTCAGTTATTATGGCTAGAGTCATAACTATAACAGCACAAGGACATGTTCATTTTCTAAGTTATCTATTGCTGTGTACAAACTCCACAATTGTTGTAGTGATTGAAAACAGCTACTGTTTTATATCTCAAGAATCTGGGTTGGCAATTCAGACAGGGTACAACTAGAGAAATATTTATGTATCAGGATATAATTTTTATATTCAATGATTGTTATGGACATTAGTGAACTAATGCCAGTTATACATTTAATATACTTGACATACCGTGAAAATTCAAATGAAATGATGGCTATCATGTAGAGAACAAGTCTTCATTTTTGGATTGTTAGTAGTATTAGCCTACTTGAGGTCAACTTTACAGGATATGTGGATAGATCTAAGAGCAATTATTCATCAGCCGAAATATTTTTGAAATATCATAATTTTGTGTGTATATATTCCATATTTAAAGCACAAAAACTGAAGAATGGTGAATATATCTAAATGAGTAAAAATTGTACTCTAAAATGGCAGATAAAGATGGTTTTCTCATAAGTTAGGGCGTTCTTTACCTAGCATATGTATTATGTATGGTCCCATGACAATGAGTATTCCTATCATCGTGTTTAATATATTTATTCTGAAACATTTTTTATTTTGTGAAAGTTACCTGAACTATTATGAGAGATGAATGGTCAGTATCAAGGAGAATTCTTAAATATGTTTGTTTTAAGGTTACAGATAGATAGATCATCAAATACCCTTCTAATGAAGTTAGTGTTCATTCTGAAGATGAAAATGAGCCATCAGAAATTTTTGAAAGAAGAAGAACAACAGATATGACAGATTGCAGAAGGAGCACAAAACTTTGCAGCCTCGTTTAGTGGATATAACGTGTCTTCTTTCGTGCTTAAAATCAGGAGTTGGCCAGGTAACATTTTTGTCACTGCAACAACTGTAAAACTGACACAGCAGTGATATGAGATGCATTTACACATTTGAGTTCTGTCACTTTTGTTGCTCTGGAAATAACACTCCATGTTGAGGAACTTTTAAACCAATATTTTCCCATAAGAGGCAAATCATGGCTCAGCTCATGTTAACAAGACACAGCAGTAGGAGTTAAATAAACAATTATTATTATTATCATTTTGATAGGCAAAGTGGACAGTGAAAGAGAGAGACAGAGAGAAAGGTCTTCTTTTGCTTTTGGTTCACCCTCCAATGGCCACCGTGGCCAGCGCGCTGCGGCCAGCGCACCGCGCTGATCCAAAGGCAGGAGCCAGGTGCTTCTCCTGGTCTCCCATGGGGTGCAGGGCCCAAGCACTTGAGCCATCCTCCACTGCACTCCCGGGCCACAGCAGAGAGCTGGCCTGGAAGAGGGGCAATTGGGACAGAATCCGGCGCCCTGACCGGGACTAGAACCTGGGGTGCCGGTGCTGCAAGGCGGAGGATTAGCCTATTGAGCCCCGGCACAGGCCAATAAACAATTATTTTTGAAGTTCTTGTTATGAAGCAAAGACTAATACACTATTATTATTTTTCTCACAAAGAAAGAAAAAATATCCCAAATTAATGAAATGGAATTTCTCGTCTTTTTCTTACACTCCTCATGCATATGTTTCAAGTTAAAAGATGGCTTCTAGCCTTCATCAAACCCTGCTGTCATTCATTAAAAATTTTATAGAAGAATTTATAGAGATCTATAATTGTCTAGAATATTACCTTCAGTTCAAATTATTTTAGGGAGTTGGAAGTTTCCACATCTATGTTTGTGGATGTGTCTTCTGTTAAATGATTGCCCCTCAAGGAAAAATAACCAAGTATGTTTATAATTTCTCCACTTAAGTTTCAGTTATCATAAATAGCCATTGTGTAACTAATACTCTTTTATTTTAAACTAACTTTATGATGAAAATTTCCCAAAATATCTAGTGTGCTTTTTTTTTCTAAATTTGAAGGATATCATCGAGGCCATCGTGGGAAGCCAAATAAATAACATCATACTCTTCACCAAGTTCTGAAAATTTTGAGATATTATACAAAAGAATGAGGCAGATGGCAAATAAAAATATCATGTGTGAAAACAGCTGCTCATAGACAAAATGGTATAACAGACAGTATCTGCTCTCTTGCCTCAGTAAAAAATTTGGATGAAATATGAAATAATTTTGTTTAGTCATTGAATAGTAGGCAGTTAACATGTGATTCCTGGGAATGAAAAATACAAGACAAATCCTACAAATTTAGCAGCATGAAGCAATTTTCATTGTTGCAGCACAGACAGGACAAGCTTAAATGTAATTTTGGGGTTTCATTAAGTTGAGGAGGAAGTTCAAAATGAGAAGACTAAAATTTTTAGTAAGAATACAAATAAATTAGAAAGAGAGGAAGAGAAGAATGAAGGGAGGCAGGGAGGGAGGGAGGGAGGAAGGAAGGAAGGAAGGAAGGAAGGAAGGAAGGAAGGAAGTTGGAAGGAAAAAACGGAAGAATGCATCTAGAGATTCCCAGAGTTCTTCAATAAAGTAACTATTCACAGTCAGGGAAATGGTCAACATAAAACTGTAACAAAGTAGACAAAAAATTCAGAGATATCAAAATGACTATGAAGAGTTTATCTTTCCACCAGATAGAATAAAAAGATATTTTGATATATGAGTCATCAGGTATGATTCCCTGAATTTTATGGCCCTAATATCATGATTAAATTAGCCCTAGGTCAAAGGCTTTCTGGACCAACCACAATATAAATTTAAAAATTCTATAAATATTCAAATGATTCCAAGTAGCTCAACTGCACTCCAACACAAAACATAACAATTGAAAGTGTAAGTTCACAATGTTTTGTATCCAGTCCAAAATTATCAAGCATTCATTAATATAGGAAAATATGACCTATAATCAGCCAAAAATCAAATAATAGAAACAATCCTGGACATGAGAGATGATGAAAGCAGTAGACAAGGACAATTAAAGAACTTTTAAAATATGTTTTGGCGCCCACATTGTGGCATGGTGGGTAAAGCTGCCGTCTGCAATGCTGACATCCCATATGGGCATTGGTTCATGGTCCAGTTTCTCCACTTCCAATCCAATTCCATGCTAATGGCCTGGGAAAAACAGTAGAAGATGGCCCAAGTGTTTGGGCCCCTTCCATCCACATGGGAGAACTGGATGGAGCTCCTGGCTCCTGGCTTCAACATGGCCAGCATTGGCCATTTTGGCCATCTGTGGAGTAAACCAGAAGATGGACTACGTCTCTCTCTCTTTCTGTGTCTTCCTCTCTCTCTCTTACTCTCAAAATAAATACTTAAAACTCTTTTGCATTTGTTAAAGAAAGCAGAAGAAAGTGCAAGAACAAGAACAATTTCGAGAGATACTAAATAGAATTCTAAAGATTAATAATAATGATATCTGAAAGTAAAATATATCATATTTAAAGAAAAGCAGATTTGTAGAATTTCTAGCACTGAATGTTTATATTAGACAAAATATAAGGCTTAGCTCAAGAATCTATAATTTTAGTATCAGTAATAAATAAGCAGAAAAAATGCTATATGATGTCACTCATATGTTGAATCTTTTTCAAATACATTGGAGTTTATTTATATAGTGAGGTCCATAAAAGAACGAAAATAAAAACTACAGTTGGATGCAACAGTATGAATGACTTTCACAAATAAAGTGTTATGCAAAGAAAACAAAACATATGAACATACATGATGTGTGCTTACATTTATGTAAAACTCAGAGCCAAGCAAATAATCCATACTGCTGGACAACAGAATAGTTATAATCTTTGGAAACGAGAACTTCTGTGGTGAATGAGAGGGCCAAAGGAGAAATTTCTGAAATTTTTGTCATGTTATAGGTAATATGTTGAATCTAACAAAGCTAATCTCATACAAGTTTTGAGCAGAATAACAATTATAAGAGGCCAGGGAGAGTCGGGGGCTTGTTATCTGGGTGAAGATTGATCACTGTAAACTAAGTTGTACTTAGATTTGAAAACTACTTCTGGTGTTCTGTTGAACCGTAGAGAGACTATAGATAACAGTGGTGTTATCTATCACATTATCTATAATGATTTTTAAAAGCTAAATGATTTTTAATATCACAAAAATTAATATTTAAGTATATATCTGTATGTATATATATATATATTTATGTTGATTTGACAATTACACAATGTATACAAAGACTTCACATGACACCTCAAAAATATATACTGTGGGTGATCCTGTGAGACTGCCTGCCTGGTGGCAGGCAGCAGGGGCCCTAGTATTCCCAGGCACCTTTTCCCCACTCCTGCCTTCTGTGGAAGAGCCTAGTAATTGCCAATTGGGTAAACTGCTCTCTGGTGTGGCCCAGGCCCATCCGGAAGGCTACTGTAGCCTTGTGATCTTCAAGCTCATTGGAGAAGCATAGCAGCACCAATATGAGCTCTATCCTATAGAATTCTTGTTGTCTTGAATTAGCTTTGCCCCTTCTGCCTACTCTTTAAAAGGTGTGCTTGGTCATTAATAAAGCAAACATGTTCACCAAAACTTGTCTCTGGTGCTTCTTCTCAACGAATGCCATTGCCCCACCATGCCAACGGTGCATGGGCCTCACAGGATGAGCCCACAATATATAACTGTGTTAATTAAAATCAGAAACTAAGAGCAAGTTAACCATAATTTCAAATAAGAATACGATGAATAAAGGCAAAAGAGGAAGTAAATGAAATAGAAAAGCAAATAAAATTAATAACAGTAAAAGCAAATAAAAGTAGGCTCTTCAAGGATTAAAATAGAGAAACTTCTAGACACACTGATGGAAAGAGCAAAAAGAAACACAGATACATGACAGAGGAGAAATTACACAAATGTTAGGAAATGCAGGGACTATAGCAATTTTATGCCAATAAGTGAAACAACAGAGGAAATGAACACACTCTTTGAGAAAAAATAACTATCTAATCTCACTAAAGAAGATACATTGAATGGTTTTTTAACTACTAAATATTAGCATTTTTCAATTATTAATCTTCTAATGAATAAAACCATGGCCAAGATAAGTTTGCTGACTAATTCTACTAAATAGTTAAGAAAGCAAACATTCCAGAAAATAGAAGTGGGATACTTTCCACTTCAATTATATAAAACTATCATTACTCTAATATCAAGATCACTCAAAGACGTTATAATAACAGATAACTATAAATAACCTTTGTAAACATAGATGTCATAATGCATATTAAGATTTTAGCAAATTAAAAATATCAATATACCAAATTAACAAAATATGAAAATTCAGACATAGGCCAGTAATGCAAAGTTGGTTTGATGTTCAAAATGATGAAGCCACGTATCTTATCATCTGTTGCCTCCTCAAGTACACATTAAGAGGATGCTGGAGTGGGAGTTCACAACAGCTAAGAGAAAACACTTTACAACTACCCTAATTAGTACAGAAAAAATATTCACAAAAGCCCATCAGTCATTAATCTAAAGTCTCTCATCAAAATTCTATTTTGAATAAATACTCCAATTTGATGTGGAAATCTATTTTCACCTTTCTATTCAATGTTTTCCTGATTTTCTTAGCCAGTGGAATAAAACAATATAATTAAAAGGCTATAAAAGCTATAAAAATATTTGTATTAATAAGTTACTTAATTGTTTAACAAAAAAATCTGAAGGTATTTATCCAAAAAAGCAATTAAACAGTTAAATGGTGTTGGCAAGATCATAAATGTCAGTAAACAACAATAAACTTTGTTTCTTTAAACTAACCATGGAACTGGAGCTAGTCAAGTAAAAGAAAATAAGTCAGACACAGAAATATATGCTGAAGAATTTATACATATTAAAAAGTCTTACAACAGAAATAAGAGAAATCTATTAAACAGAGAAATTTTAAATAAATATTTTAGCATGAGTATTAATTTTAAATAAATGTGAAAATGTATTCAATATCAATAGTCACTAAAGAATTGAAAGTTATAATGAAAATTAATACCATAAAATTTACAATAAAATTCATAAAACAGAAATACTAATTTTGGTGAATATATAAAGCCTTGTGCATTGTTTGTGGCAATGAAAAATTACACAACCACTTTGGGAAAACCATTTGGCAAATCTAATGAAGTGCTATATAAACTTACCTTAGAACTCAGAAATACCATTTCCATATAACTGCGCAACAGAGATAATGGATACGTTTACACAAAGTATTGTTCTTGGATGTTTATATCAGTTTTATTCACAAATACAAACCATATACACATCTGAAATAGCCATTAACTTGTTTACAAACAAGAAGGAAAGAAATACTGATTAAAAACAACAAGGAGGAGAGCATGTGGCAGAGTGGTTAAGATATCTCTTAAAAAACATCCCATATTAAAGTTGCTGGGTAGGCATTCCACCTCCGGTCCCAATCCAGGATCCTGTAAATGTGCATTTGGGGAGGCAACAGGTGATAATTTAAGTACTCGGGTCCCTGTCCCTGATATGGGAAACACAGACTGAGTTCAGAGCTCCTGGCACTGGCCCAACCCAATCCTTGCTATTGTGGGCATTTGGGGCATAAACCAGCAGATAGAAGATCTCCACCTATCTTGATCTCTGTGCCTTTCCAATAAATGTAAAGCAACAGGGACCTATCTCAAAAGCATTAGGCTAATGAAATATATGAGACACAAAAGGTTGTGTACTATATAATTAGATTTGTGTGAAATTCTATAAATGGAGGAAATATAGGTTAAAAAATGTTAAGAAGTCATTGTCAGGAACCATGTTTATTGATTGCAAAGGGACACAAGGGAAAATATGAGTTAATACAAACATTCTATATTGTTACTGTGTTGGTTAGACAACTATATATATTTTTCAAAATTCATCATATATGTACACATTTAATTTTGATTATTTTTTGGTAAATTTTATTATATAATTTTATTTTAAAATAAATCTGATAAAAATATTGCCTGAACTACTAATATAAACTCTGAATAAGTTTGAAATGTAGTCTCCATGTGAAACCTGGAAGCCAAACAGTCTTCCAGCCAGGCCTAGGAGATGCTATAGTAATGTAGCTAGTGAAAGCTTTGTCCACTGTGGTACTTTCACCAGGTTAAAAAATGACTGCTGTGATGTGCCACCAGCTCATGGAAGAAGAAAAAAAGGTAAATCTGTGTTCAGCTGAGATTCTTTTTCTATCCCATTTCATCAGTCAGATAATCCAGCCCACTGCCCAGAGACATAATGATTAGGTGACTTGGAGAGGTATAGAGGGCAAAACTGGTAAAAATTTACCCATGCAGATGGAAATGATCAGGATAAGGAAAGGAGCATCCCCTAGGACATATTCAATTTAGCAAATCAATAACTCATGTTTATTTGCTTTTTCTCTCCTTTTACAGCCTATTTTCCACTGATACATGCCACTTACTTGAGAATTTTATTGTAGTACGTCCCTTAGCTGAAATACCTGTTTGCCACCAACAGTGAAAGAACTGATGTTTGGGTGGGCTTTTGGCACAGCACTTACACCATCACTTTGGACACCCAAATCCCATATCAGAGTACCTGGGTTAAGTCTCAGCTTTGCCCTCTATTTCAGCTTCTTGCTAAAGCACGCCTTGCGAGTGATGGCCCAAGTCCTTGGTCCCTATAATCTACATAGATCTAAATTGAGTTCCCAGCTTCTGGCTTCACCAAGCCCTGCTGTTGGATGCATTTAGGTAGTGAATCATCTGATGGGAGATCTTTCTTAGTCTTGTTGCCTTTCAAATAAACAAATAAATAAAATTTTAAAAGAAGCTAATGTTAACTTGTGAATTCTGTAGAGCATTAAAAGTGAGGTCTTATTATTGGGTCACTACCTGTATCATCTCCTTTTCTTCCCAGTAAACCATGAATATCATTTGAGACAATAGTTCCTATGGCATGGAAGAATAATAACGCTATTATCATAAAATACGATAATATCCAAGCAATGTTGTATACTGGGAACATTAAAGCTGGATTGAGTTCTTTAGGGGAAAATCTAACTTAGTAAGATTTCTGTTATCTTTAATGGGGCATCTTATAGCAGATGGTAAAGATTTTCCAATATAATTTTAGGTTTAGGTGTTGGCTTTCCAGCACAGTGGGTTAAGCCGCTATCTCTAACACGAGAACACTGTATGAGCACCAGTTGGAGTTTGCACCAGTTGGAGTTTGGATACTCCTTTTATGATTCAGTTCTATGCTAATGCACTCAGAAGAGCCGCTGAAGACGGCCCAAGTGCTTGAGTCACTGCCATCCATATGGCTCCTGGCTCCTGGTTTCAGCCTGACCATTGCAGCTAATTTGAGTAATGAACCGGCCAATGGAAGCATTCCCATTCTGTCTCTACCTCTGTGTCTCTCTGTAACTCTGCTTCTCAAATAAACAAATAGATTTTATTATTAGTTTCTTATATACTTGGGATCAACCTTGGTTTATTCAAAGGGTAAGAGGTAGAGTAACACATGCATTAATGAATTAATAAATTACTAGGATAAGGGAATAAGACACATTAAATATGGAAAGTGTCTATTGTACTTGTCACTTTGTAAGTCTGATTTTTTTTTCTGATTTTCCCTTTCTTATACTCTATAAAGAACCATCTTTCCTTCTGTCTTCCACACAATCATACAAAAAAAACCATGCCTTGGAATAGTGGACCAGATGGGGTAGGTCTTTGATACAGAAAGACTGCTGAAGAAGAAGGATGAATCAATTTTGGAGACCCTTTGCTAGTCCCAGAAATTGGACCAAATTTCTCCCTTTCCCTACTTTGTCCATATTATTTATGTTCAATTACTTAACATATTATTACATAGATTTTTTTTAAAAAAATCTTCAATTATTCAGAAAAAGACATAAATGCTTTGTAATTAAATGAGATATTTATGCTTTGAATCATAAAACCTCAGGGGGTTATGTTATATTTTTAAGGAAATATTCCAGGTATTAAAACTGATTTCTCTTTCATATTACTCTGCCTCTGTGATAGCTTCATCTACATAGGTGTCTTCTCCAGAAGGCATTCTGTTTGCTAATTATAAAGGCTGTATATAGAGACTACACAGACTATCTTAATTGTGAAGAAGAGAACTTTTAAAGTATTTATTTAGCTAATTTGAAATAGAGAACACTCCCATTCACCAATTCACTCCCCAAGTGCCTGCAACTGTCAGAGGGTCTGGGTTGAAGCCTGGAGTCAACTACACAGCCCATTTCTCCCACATGTGTGGCAGGGATCCAGCCACATGAGTCATCACTGCTTCCTCCTAGGGTGTGTACTGACAGAAATCTGGGAACAGCAGACAGAGGTAGGAATAAAATCCAGGTATTATGATGTAGAAGAAGGCCTCTAAGGCACTAACTGAAATGTCTGCCCCCAATAAATATTTTTAATCAATATCAACTCTCATAAATATATATTTCTATTATTTTATCAAAGTCCTTAAAGTATTTTTCAGAGAGATTCCAAAAATTAAAGATTCAAAACCCTTAGGATGATGGAAGATGATCTCAGAGGATGAGATTAATAATCTATTATAATATATGTTTCATCAAAAATAATTACTTTGACTATTATTTCTTTTTATTTTTTATGATTATAAAGAGAACAGATTTCATGTAGTTCATAGATACAATTCTAAGAATATAATGAGACTTCCCTCACTCTCTCCCTTATTCATTTTTCTTTTAAATTTTGCAATAACATATTTTTAGGCTTAATACTCTATGAAACAAAGAGCTCAACAAGAAAAGTGTAGAAAGATCACAGTTCCACAGGAGTACAGACAAAATATAACTTCCAAACTTAAAAACATGTAATTTCTGAAGTTTTACTTCCTAGAGCAGAAATGATTTAAGGTTCCCAGAGGAGGTATTTTGAGAACATAAAGAAAACAGTTCTTCCAGTACTTAAATATTTGTCTATTGCCCTTTCAAATGCAGGTTCTTGGTTAATTAGTAATATTTACTAAAGATAATGTGTGTATACTCAATGTACTATGTATATACTAAAGCTTGTTTGGCCTTTATTTATGATAAAAGGTAGTTGAATAGAAAGAGGAACAGAGAGAATGCATGTAAGCTGAGCATTTGAATTATAAATGGAAATTCATATATATTTTATGAGCTAGCTGTACTCATGAGAATGTTACAAAAGTGAATTCATCTACCAATATACATCTTAGAAGCTTATGTTGTTTTATCTTTCCCAGATTTGATTAATGCTTTCCTTGCCCCTCCTTCAACATCATACGCAGTTTCATAATATCAGGGTTAGTTAACCACCCTTTTTTGCTTCCAAAACAGTATCTTCTTCATTTCTTTTCCCAGCATCTCTACTTTAGCTCTCCTCATACTGGTTCGTTCCTTCTCTCTTGTTGCTGCATAAACTACTCATTTAACTAAGCCTACTTTTGATTATTACACAACTATTTTCTCAAACTAAACAAACAAAAAAACTCCCTCAATATTTTCAGAATTTTAGAAGAAATAAAATTCAACAAAGCAGTTAATTTTAAATATGTACCTTAATTATCCTGATACAATATATCAAACAACATTAGCAAGGCATGTGGTCTTTATTTCATTACAATTCTGAGTTCTTCCAAGTAAAACCAGATTCTCAAAAATACTTGTAGCACTGAATCAACACTAAGCTGAAAATAGGAACACTTTTTAGGTAACCTAGCCCTTAACAAGAGCAGAAAGCACTTAACCATGTATTGAATTCAAAGTGGTATCATCTTGTATGATTTGTCCCAGAAAGCTAGCAAAAGAGCACTTAGAAATTCATTTTGTAGCTACTTAACGCTATGACATATTCTATTTTGCTTTTGAAAATCATAGAAGTTGTTTTTCCCTTTTTCCTGTTCAGACGTAAAGAAGTGTGAAATGTAAGTTTGGAGAATTGCTGAGAACAGCCCAATAGCTCTGCCAAATGAATATCTTGGGGGATATAACTTCTGTTCATTAGAGCAAGGCTTGCTGTTTAAAAAGCTAGCTACCTGCAGGAGTGGGGGAAGAGCATTGGTCAGCCAAATGTTAGTGCTCCTAAAAGTGGCAAACTGAACAGCCAGTTTTAAGGGAAGGAGCATTACTTAAAGAATAGCTTGGGAAGGCAATGAACTTACTGACCTAGTTTGGAGAATTTTTGATGTTCTCAAGGTCCTAGCCGTGTTTTATGAGGTGAAAGGAGAGGAAAAGAAATGAAGATGTCTAGTATTTTTCCATGAACATTAAGTCAGCAAATGTAGCTTTTTGCTTAATTTTACACCTTGTTGCTCACATTTTTAAATTTTTCTCTTAAGAAATTATTTTAACATAACAGAGGATCTGTCTCAAATCTTTGCTGTCATAGAGACTGGACTGTTTAGCGATGTGATCTGAGAATGATGTAAATAAAAGAATCAGAGTTTCGGAACTTTTTGTTTTAGAGACTGCCTGGATACAAAAATATATTACAAGTCAGTGTACTTTAATTTTTCATGTAGTAGATTAATCAACCACTATCCCAAATATCTGGAGTGTTATCATAGTAAGACTATTTCATTTCATTCTTCAATTTAACAAATGTTTTCAAGACTCTGCTATAAACCAGACACCATTTTAAGGACTGAGAAAACAGCCACAAAGGGAGGAAAGAGAAATCCACACTCTCATGAAGCTAACATACTGATGAAACTAGAGAGACAAGAAATATAGAAAAACAATGTAATTATATAGTCTAATAAGTGACAAATCCTGAGGGAAAGAATGGCACAAAACAAAGGAAGCTTTAAAAGCTATGGGAGAGGCTACAATTTGTACATACAATGTACTGAGTAGAATACAGGGAAGGCGATTTCTTAGCAAATATTTAAGAAGTAAGCCCTGCAGATACTCATATATAAGGAAGAATATTATAAGCAGAGAGGACATAATGCAAAACTCCAAGGTTGGAGGGTGCTTGGAACCTCAAGCAGCAATAAAGGTGGAGCACACGATAGGGAAAGTCCTAAGAGTAAATTATGTCAATACCACCAACACTATGACTGGGATTTCTTATTTACTCTGAAGGAAACAGGATGCTATTAGAGGATTTAGAGAAGGGTATGATGGAATCTGATATCCCTATAGGTCTGAGAATAGACTCTATAGAGATAAGGGTAGGATGCAGAAGACCAGTTGTTGCAATAGCCAGTGCAAGAGATTATATTGCTTGGAAACAGTGTAGAAACAATGGCTGGCACTGCGGCTCAATAGACTAATCCTCCACCTTGCGGTGCCAGCACACCGGGTTCAAGTTCCGGTCATGGTGCTGGATTCTGTCCCGGTTGCTCCTCTTCCAGTCCAGCTCTCTGCTGTGGCCCGGGAGTGCAGTGGAAGATGGCCCAAGTGCCTGGGCCCTTCACCTGCATGGGAGACCAGGAGAAGCACCTGGCTCCTGCCATTGGATCAGCGCGGTGCGCCGGCCGCAGCGGCCATTGGAGGGTGAACCAACGGTAAAAGGAAGACCTTTATCTCTGTCTCTCTCGCTCTCTCACTCTCTACTCTGCCTGTCCAACAAAAAAAAAAAAAAAAAAAAAAAAAAAAAAAAAAAAACAAGAAACAATGGCGGTTGTAATCAGAAGATGGTACAGGATATATTTTTAAGGTAGAGTTAACTGCTTGATGGAATGAATGTATCATGTTGATGAAAGCCATATTTTTGCCTTTAGCCACTGAAAGATGAAGTAACCAATAATTGGCATGAGAAATTATAAAAAAATAGAATTGGGAGTAAGATTATAGAGTTTGTTTTATAAAAATTAATTAATTTACTTGAAAGGCAGAGTAACAGAGAGGGAGAGAGAGACTGAGATCTCCATCTACTGGATCACTCTCCAGATGGCACAAAGGCCGGAGCTGGACCAGACCGTATCCAGGAGCCAGGAGTTTCTTCTGAGTCTCCCATGTGGTGGTAGGGAACAATACACTTGGGCAATGTTCTGCTGCTTTTCCAGGCACATAAGGAGTAAGCTGGATCTGAACTGCAGCAACCTGGACTTGAATCAGTGCCCATACAGGATGCTGGTGTCATAGGCCGAGGCTTTGCTCACTACGCCATCACATGTTCCCTACAGTTTGGTTCTGAACATGTGAAATTTGGTATGTTTAGATGTCTATTTTTATTAGAAAAAAATGGAGATTTCAAGTAGCTAATGAGATAAAGAAATATTGATTTTAGGGGAGAAATCAAGGCTGGTGAAATAGCTGTGCAAGTCATAAGCAAGAGATGTATTTGTGGAGATTAGATGAATCTCCAAAGGAATTATAATGGCAGAAATGATGTCAAATGAAGGCTAAATTCTAAGGCCCTCCAATATTAGTAGAATTAGAGAACAAATATCAGCAAGGAAAGAGGAAGAAAGGAATGTAGCCATTTATTTTTTTTTAACTTTTATTTAATGAATATAAATTTCCAAAGACCGACTTATGGATTACAATGCCCCCCCATAACTTCCCTCCCACACGCAACCCTCCACTTTCCTGCTCCCTCCCCCCTTCCATTCACATCAAGATTCATTTTCAATTATCTTTATATACAGAAGATCAGTTTAGCATATATTAAGTAAAGATTTCATCAGTTTGCACCCACATAGAAACACAAAGTGAAAAATACTGTTTGAGTACTAGTTATAGCATTAAATCTCAATGTACAGCACATTAAGGACAAAGATCCTACATGCGGAGTAAGTGCACAGTGACTCCTGTTGTTGACTTAACCAATTGACCTTCTTGTTTATGGCATCAGTAATCACCCTAGGCACTTGTCATGAGTTGCCAAGGCTATGGAAGACTTTTGAGTTCACCGACTCTGATCATATTTAGAGAAGGTCAAAGTGGAAGTTCTCTCCTCCCTTCAGAGAAAGGTACCTCCTTCTTTGATGACCCATTCTTTCCACTGGGATCTCACTTGCAGAGATCTTTCTTTTTTTTTTTTTTTTTTTTTTTGATAAAGTGTTTTGACTTTCCATGCCTGAAATACTCTCATGGGATTTTCAACCAGATCCGCATGCCTTAAGGGCTGATTCTGAGGCCAGAGTGCTGTTTAGGACATCTGCCATTCTGTGTATCTCGCTTCCCATGTTGGATCATTCTCTCCCTTTTTGATTCTATCAGCTAGTATTTGCAGACACTAGTCTTGTTTGTGTGCTCCCTTTGGTTCTTAGGCCTATCATTATGATCAATTGTGAACAGAAATTGATCACTGGGACTAGTGAGATGGCATTGGTACATGCCACCTCGATGGGATTGAATTGGAATCCCCTGGTATGTTTCTAACTCTACCATTTGAGGTAAGTCAGCTTGAGCATGTCCCAAATTGCACATCTCTTCCCTCTCTTATTCCCACTCTTATATTTAACAGCAATCACTTTTCAGTTAAGTTTCAACACTTGAGAATAACTGTTTATTGATTACAGTATTCAACCAAAAGCATTAAGTAGAACAAACAAAAAAATACTAAGAGGGATAATGTATTAAACTGTTCATCAACAGTCAGGGTGAGGGCTGATCAAGTCACCATTTCTCATAGTGTTCATTTCACTTTAACAGGTTTCCTTTTTGGTGCTCCGTTAGTTGCTACCTATCAAGGAGAACATATGGTATTTGTCCCTTTGGGATTGGCTTATTTCACTCAGCATAATGTTTTCCAAATTCCTAACAGGGATCACTTTTCAGTTAAAATGTAAACACCTAAGAATAATTGTGTGTTAATTTCAGAGTTCAACCAATAGTACTAGAACAAAATACTAAAATGGATAAAGTATTACATTGTACATCAATAGTCAGGACAAGAGCTGATCAAGTCACTGTTTCTCATAGTGTCCATTTGACTTGTAGCCATTTAGAGTGCAGATAACAAGAATATTTCTTGGCGAAGGAAGTAATCAAATGTGTCAAAGGACTGAAAATTGACTCAGATTCAGCAACAGGAAAAATCATTGGTGACCTGGAATTGCCAATTTCACATTTGTGAAAGTGTTCACAGGTTACAGGTACTCTTTTATGATAAGTACAAAAGGAAATTAAACAATATTTGAGGAAACAAATATTATTGCTGTGTCTCTCTCATTACTAAAATAAGCTTACATCTCAATTAAACTATTGATGGTGCCTCAGTCTGAGAAGGTAAAAGGACCATAGTCTATTTAAAGAAGCGGGCTTGAATCATTCTTATAGAATTTATTAGTTCAGTGAGATAAAACATTTTACCACTTAAAACTCAATTTTATATAAAAATTAGAAAATAACATTCAACTTATTGGTAAGTTTTAAGTTTTATATGTATACCATTCATAGACTTAGAAAATGTCACTTTCAAGAAATCTATTTGGTAACAAAATTATATTGAGTTTATTATCCGAAGTGGAAGAATAAGACTACACATTTATCTTCTCTTGCTGCTGAGACTGCATTGCAGAGATACTAAGAAAATAAATGGTGATAAATATTTAATAATCAAAAAAAGAACAGGAGTTAAGTGTTAGTGGTATAAAAATTTTGGCATCTTTGCCAAATAAGTGAAAGCATATGAAATATAAGCTGACAAAGAAAGGCAGAAGGGGCTATAACCTAGGAAGTGTATGGTGCAGGCCATTGTCCTAGTTTATTAAAATAGTTCATCTCTTCAATCCTAAGAACACCTGTGCAAATAATGTTTATGTATAATAATTGGTGTCTACAATCTAGGTAACAGTGGAGCCAAGATTTGAAGGCTCCATGATGATATCAAGGATCAAACAGATAGATCATAGCCACAAACAGATTGTGTGAATTGGATTTGAGATTTATTAAAAAAAAATTATTTGTGAGAGAAGTGGGGTAGGAGAGAGAGAATACTGGCCAGGAATGAGTCAGCATCAAATTAGGAGGAATGAACTCAATTCTCTCACAAATGGGAGATGGGGACCCAGTTATTTGAGGCAGTGAGATTTTTGAATGTTCATATAATGATTCTTCAGAAAGTTCATGGAGATATATATTATAAAAACTATGCATGGATTTCAAAATATTTATGCATAAAATAGATGTGTTTAATTATACTTTCCATGAACTTTTTGAAGATCCTTGTCTATTATACACTATAAATTTTGACACTGTAAGAAATTTTCATTATTTTATGTACAAAATGCCATTGAATTTTATCTAATTGAAGTAAAATCCAGAGAACATCAATCCCCTTCCCTCAAATTCATTTTTAGAAGGGTAAAACAAATACACCTTGAAGAAAGCAAGTGTGATGGTACTAAGAATGAATTCCATGCTTTTTTTTTCCTTTTTAATTTTTTTTATATAAAGCAAAAAAATTTCAAATGTAAAGTCTTAAGAACATAATGATACTTCTCACCCTACTCTCCCTCTCTCCCACCCTTTCTCCTTCCTTATTTTTCTTTTAATGGTTGCAAAGAAAGAGTTAAAAAAATGTATACAATTGGAAAAGAGAAAAAGAATGTGTTGGAGCATTAGCTGGACCATCAAAGAGATTAAGAAGTATCAAAGAGGGATGCTGAGTAAGGGATGTGGCATTTAGGGATTAAGATAGAATTGAATGAAGCTAATGGGTCTTGAATAATAATGTGAGAGGCAATATGTTTAATGTCCTGGAGGAAAATAATGTAGTAAGATCTAAGTTGCTCTCTGAAACCAACTCATAGTTCATATAGCACATGAATTTATTTTGCCTTCAAGATTGTACAGATTTCCCATATTCTGAAATGCATTAACTTCTCTTATCCAGTCATTCTTAAATACTACTGTTATATTACTAATCTTTATAAAATTCCTTACTTAAAAATCAAAAATTATAAATTTAGAAATTATAATGAAATTGATTCATCATTCCACAAATGATACACGAATCTTTTATGCTGGCATTTATGAAAATAACAGAATAGAACCTTCATGAAGGCTGTTCCACCATTTTTCTCCACATGTTGTGAGTAACTAAAATATGCTCAGAAGACTAAAATAAATGATTCTTAAATTCAACTGTTGCAGGATATCCAAAAATGACCAGTTTTAGGACACAGATGTATAGGCTTAGATGCCAGTAGGGATCCAACTAAAATAAGCTGAGTATATGCTTAAGTACATCTTATTCCTTGCAAAAAATGCTTTATCCTCATCATCAAGATGTAATTCATAGATGTATTCCCAACTACAGACAAATTTTGGAAAATTTAAGAAGTCAGTGTTTGAAAGTATATATTATTCATTAAATTATGCTGGTTGCTGACTTTCCCTTCTCTTTCCAAGGCACCTTGATTTGGTCAGATTGGAATCACTTCTATAGTGGCAGGGCATGGGGATTCATAGTAGATACAAGACATCAAAGCTAGAAAGCAGTCTTAATTTATGCTGGCATAAGACTCAGTTGGATTCCTCCAAAAAGACAAACACTGGAACAAAAGGTATTTTTTCTTAATATTGATTTATTTGGAAGTCAGAGTTACATAGAGAGAAGGAGAGGGAGAGAAAGAAATCTTCCATCTATTGGCTCACTCTCCAAATGGCCAAAATAACCAGGGGTAGGCCCAGCCAAACCAGGAGCCAGGAGCCCTTTCTGGGTCTCCCACATGGGTGGCAGGGGCCCAGGGATGTGGGCCATCCTCCACTGCTTTCCCAGGTGCATTAGCAGGGAGCTGGAATGAAGTGGAGCAGCCAGGACTCAAACCAGTACCCATATGGGGTTGGTGCTGCAGGCTTCAGTTTAATTGGCTGTGCACAGTGCTGGCACTGAGGGGGTATTTTTTTATAAAACGTTTATCTTCTTTGTCTCCCTTATATGGCTACATGCATACATTTGACTGGATATTCTAATGTTGATACAATACTGTTCATGTGTATATAGTTACTGATTTTTTCCCCCACACACTTACTGAGCTGCATGGCTGGCAAGGTAAACACCATTGCTCTCTACTAGCAAGCAGAACCTGGAATGGTTACATATAAGCAGATAATAACTACAGTTGAAGCATTCATAGGCAAGCAGATAATGACCTCATTTCATTTCCAGAGTTTCTCTTTCTCTGACACTGGGAAGGTCTCTACTACAGTAGTAGTAGTTTCAGTGACAATGATGATGACAAAGATCCTAAGGCTAGCATTCATTTGCTATGAGGTAAATACGATTATAGAAACCTAAACATACATAGTTTATATAAGCTGTACAAATACCTCGTGATATGGAAAGTATATTAGGTTTTTATATGACTAAATACAGGCAGATAAGTTTACCAATTTGACTATGTACACATAGCTTAGTGAAGGAACTAGGCTTAGGATCTGAGCACTAATCATTGTTATTTCAAAAAATAACATGTACTGTTTTATGAAATAAATTATAATGTATTTATTTTGAAAATATATCTTACACCTTCAAATGGAAAAGTCCAAGAATAATATTGTATATTATAGGAATACTTCCACTAGAAAAAAATATTTGCACTCATCTACAAATTATCACCCATTTTTTCTGATCATTGACAGATTTTTTACAAGAGTTTTGGTTTTATAAAGAGATAGAGTTTCTAATTTTATAGTCTGGTATGACTTATGAATAGACTTTTATTCTATAATTGTTCAATTTACAATTATGATGAATTATGTTAGCATTCTAGATATTGAATCATTTATATTTGCCTAGAAAAAGGCTTATAAGTCCATAGAACAATATTTCCTGCCACATTGATTTTATTTGCTAGGTATTTATTTGTATTATTCTCTTATGGTAATATTTTTATTTGAATGTGACTTTTGGCTTTTATATTTTGGTATTAAATGCATAATACTGTTACAAAATGATTCAAAAACTTTCCATTTTCTCCTATAATTTGAATAATTTGAAGTAATGAAAAATCTTCTTTAAAAATTGAGAAAACTAGTATTTTTTTTGATTTTTGCTTTCTTTTTTCTTTTATAGTAGAGGGTCTACATCATTTTAATATTCTCTGATAAGTAAGATAAATTAATTTGTTAAATTTGATGCCTGGTTGAGGATAATATTTTTTAAAAGATTTTATTTATTTGACAGTCAGGGTAACACACACCAAGAGAAGGAGAAACAGAGAGAGAGAGAGAGAGAGAGATAGCTCACCATCCACTCGATCACTCTCCAATTGGCTACAATGGCCAGAGCTGTGCCTATCCAAAACCAGGAGAGCCAGGAGCTTCTTCTGGGTCTCTCATGTGGGTGCAGGGACCCAAAGACTTGGGCCTTCATCTACTGCTTTCTCAAGCCACAGCAGAGAGCTGGATCAGAAGCAGAGCAGCCATGAGCCTAACCAAGTGTCAGCTTTACAGACTATGCCACAGCATCGGCCCTTAGGATAATATTTTGGTAATTCATAATCTTTGTTAGAAAATCACCATTTCCTTAGTGTTTCAATTTTTTTGAGAGTGTTGCAAATGACAATAACTTGTTCTTTCATTGTTTCCTAAGTTTGGCATGTATTATGTCATGTATTTTTATTTCTTTCATTTTGCTGAAAAATTGAACACTTTACAAATCATTAAAGATCTGAGAATGATCTGAAAAAAATCCAGTTCATTTTTCATTACAGAAATAGGAATAATTCTAATAATGTAGTCTTAAATACAGTTATTTAGAGTAATGTCAATTTAAAATTTACTAAATGTAAATAAAATATACTAAAAATCTGAAGAAAAACATATCACTGATAGTTAAAGCATAGGGAAGCAATCTGTTAGCTTTCATCCAAGTTTGCTGAGGAGCCTGACATTTTTATCTTCATGGTAAAACTGCCCACCTCAGCTCTACTTATTCAGTCAAGATTTTAAAAAAAAGGAGAAAGATTCCTAAAAGAAGGCTTTCCCTTTGTGAGGTTTTACCACTTTTTCTTTAATGAAACCTATACTTTCCTAGAGCATCTGCCTATTTTTTTTTTTTTTTTTTTGCACTCAGAATTTCATACTTTGGGAAGCAAGAAAGTGGCTGACAGACTATGTATTGAGTTTTAAAGCCACTTTTATAAAACCAAATGGGAAGAAAGTTTTAGAAAATGGTTTATGAATAAGAAAATTTTCTGATTCTGAAATTAGTGCTAATTTATTTCGTGTTCCAATAATGTACATATTACAGATATATTGTTAAAGGCAAATTATACAAACCAACAAGCAATCTAATGGGTCTATATGAGCCATCTTGGTGTAGAGGACTCATTCTTTTTAAAGACCCTAGTAATTTATCAGACTCCATAATAATGAAAATGTTTTATTTGGTAAAAGTAACACTAGAGGCTGGTGCTGTGGTGCAGCAGGTAAAGCCACTGCCTACAGTGGTGGCATCTCATCTGGGTGCCAGTTCTAGTCCTGGCTGTTCCACTTCTGATCCTGCTCTCTGCTACAGCCTGGGGAAGCAGTGGAAGATGGCCCAGGTCCTTGGGCCCCTACACCCCTGTGGGAGACCCGGAAAAAGCTCCTGGCTCCTGGTTTCAGATCATTGCAGCTCTGGCCATTGTAGCCAATTAGGGAGTGAACCAGTGGATGGAAGACCTCTCTCTCTCTTTCTCTCTCTCTGCCTCTCCTCTCTGTGTGTAGCTCTGACTTTCAAATAAATAAATATTTTTTTAAAAAAGTAACAGTGAATTGCTAAAAGTATATTTCATAAAAATTTTAACTAAAGCGGTAGTATAATCTAAAATCCATAATATCCTCAAGAAAGCACTCTTACATGTTGGCAAGAAGATAAATGAAACAACCACGGAATCAATGAGGAGGGAACATGTTCAATCTTAAAAAAAAAAAAAAATTTAGTAGTAGTAGTATCCAATTAATTTTCTTTCTGTGTCCTTCCTTCATATGTTCTGTTCTCTCTGCTATGGCCTAGGAAAGCAGTAGAAGACGGTCCAAGTGCTTGGGCCCCTGTACCCACGTGGGAGACCCAGAAGAAGCTCCTGGTTCCTGGCTTTGGATCAGCACAGCTCTGGCCATTGTGGCCATTTGGGGAGTGAACTAGCAGATGGAAGACCTCTCTCTCTCTTTCTCTCTCTCTTTCTCTCTCTGGCTCTACCTCTTTCTGTAACTCTGTCTTTAAAATATAAAATCTTTAAAAAAATAATGTTTTTTCCTATTTTTTCCATTTGTTCACCTCTAGCTAAATTCTACTGAAACAATGTGGTTTACACCCCCCACTATACCACTTAAATTGCTTTCATCTTAACCAATTAATCCTTGAGGATTAACCAAATAAAAACAGTTCTTGTTTTCATGTTCAGTTCTAGTGTTCTATTGCACAGTAGGGTAGATAGACTTCATAATAATCTATTGTATACATTATGAAAAGCTTGGAAGAAAGATACTCAATATCTCCAAGCATAAAGTAAATTCTAAGTAAATTGAAATACTAATTACACTCATTTTTTGTTTGTTTTTCTTTTTTTCTTTTTTTTAAACTTTTATTTAATGAATATAAATTTCCAAAGTACGACTTATGGATTACAATGGCTTCCCCCTCATACCATCCCTCCCACCCGCAACCCTCCCCTTACCCACTCCCTCTCCCCTTCCATTCACATCAAGATTCATTTTCGATTTTCTTAATATACAGAAGATCAGCTTAGTATACATTAAGTAAGGATTTCAACAGTTTGCTCCCACACTGAAACATAAAGTGAAAAATAATAGATGATTTTTTAAATGATGATGAAATCAGATCAGACTTATTGTCATGTTTAATCCCAGTGAGAGTCAAGTTGGGAATTGATAATTTTTTTTTTACAGAAGATCAGTTTAGTATGCATTAAGTAAAGATTTCAACAGTTTGCACCCCCATAGAAACACAAAGTGAAATATATTATTTGAGTACTCATTATAGCATTAAATCTCAATGTACAGCACATTAAGGACAGAGATCCTACATGAGGAGTAAGTGCACAGTGACTCCTGTTGTTGACTTTACCAATTGACACTCCTGTCTATGGCATCAGTAATCTCCCTATGCTCCAGTCATGAGTTTCCAAGGCTATGGAATCCCTCTGAGTTCTCCGACTCTTATCTTGTTTAGACAAGGTCATAGTCAAAGTGGGGGTTCTCTCCTCCCTTCAGAGAAAGACACCTCCCTCTTTGAAGACCTGTTCTTTCCACTGGGATCTCACTCACAGAGATCTTTTTGCCAGAGTGTCTTGGCTTTCCATGCCTGAAATACTCTCATGGGCTTTTTAGCCAGATCCGAATGCCTTTAGGGCTGATTCTGAGGCCAGAGTGCTATTTAGGACATCTGCCATTCTATGAGTCTGCTGAGCATCTCGCTTCCCATGTTGGATCACTCTCCCCTTTATTCTATCGGTTAGTGTTAGCAGGTACTAGACTTGTTTTTGTGCTCCCTTTGACTCTTAGTCCTTTCATTATAATCAATTGTGAACTGAAATTGATCACTGGGACTAGTGAGATGGCATTGGTACATGCCACCTTGATGGGATTGAATTGGAATCCCCTGGTATGTTTCTAACTCTACCATTTGGGGCAGGTCAGCTTGAGCATGTCCCAAATTATACATCTCTTCCCTCTCTTATTCCCACTCTTATGTTTAACAGGGATCACATTTCAGTTAATTTTCAACACTTAAGAATAACTGTAATTACACTCATTTAATCAGCTTACATTGTACAATGTCTTAAAATGGAATACTATACCCAATGAAAAGGTATAATTATATTGTACTCACCCATTTCCTTGTATATGTTCATGAACATTGGACGTTTTCTGTTTTTTTTTTATTATTTTACTGGTATTTTATAATTATACACACATATTCACATGACACAAAACATATGAAATTTGTGTTTCTGCTCCTAAATTATTATATTTAGCTTATTGATTCCTAGTTCCATCCATTTTATTACAAATGAAGTTTTTCTTTACTTTTTATGGTTTAGTAATATTCTATCATGTATATATACACACCATATTCTTTTTATCCAGTCATTTCCTGATGGACAACTAAGTTGATTACATATATTTATGTTAATTGGGATGAAATAAGTTTTATTGCATAAATCCTCAAGAGTGGGAGGGTTTGGTCATATGATAAATCTTTTTTTAGTTTTTTTTTAATAATCTTTTGTTCTACTAACAATGTATTAGACTTCCCTTTAATCCTTTTTTAAAATTTTGGATAATAGGTTATTATCTGGAATAAGATGATCAATATTTTATTTGCATATCCTTGATGTCTATTTACAGTGGGGATTTTTAATGTGTTTGTTGGACATTTTTATTTCTCTTATGTTTCTCTTCTTTATTTCATTTCTTAACTCAATAGTTTGTTATTGAACTTCTTGAGTGCCTTATATATTCTGGTTATCAATCCTTTATCAGATGTCAGTGTCTCTACACTCTTAAATGTTTCCTGTTCCATGCAGTTCTGTACAGAAACTTCTTAGTTTGAGTTAATCTTGGTTTGTCTCTTCAGGCAATTTGAGTCTTAGGCTTTTGGACTTAAATTCAAAATCCATTGCCTATTGGAAACACACCTGACAGTGTTTCCTCTATGGTTTCCTTTTAGCAATTTTATGAGTTAATTTTTGTATAATGTATAAGGTAGAAATCTTTTTTTAAATTTCTGCATGTAGCAATTCAATTTCTAGCATAAATTATTGAGAAGATTTTCCTATCTCTAGTGGACATTTTTATTTATTTTAAAATTTTATTTGAGGTATACAAATTACATATATACACATTTAGGAACATAGTGATACTTCCCACCCCAACCTCCCTACCGCTCACCCTCCCCCAATTCCTCCTCTTTCCTTTCTTTTCTTCAACTTAATTTTTACAATGATCTTTTTTCAATTTACCTTATATTTATAAGATTAATCCTATACTAAATAAAGAGTTCAACAAATAGTAAGAAAAAAAAAAAAACCTTCCCCAGCTGTAGAGACAAGGTCTCTAAACAATCATTAAAACTCAAAATGTCAATTTCACTCCTATACATTACATTTTTGGTACTCTTGGTTACCACAGAAAAGGGAAAAAATACAGTATTTTTTACTTTAGGACTTGCTTATTTCACTAAGTATAGTGGTATACAGTAGGATCCATTTTGTTGCAAGATAGGATTTCATTCTTTGTGTGGCTGAACAGTGTTAGGAAAATGGCACAGTTTTATCTATGGCACAGTCTACACCTTGACACCATCCTAGGCTCTAGCCCCCGCCTCCATTGCTAAAGCCAGGTGGCCACATGGCCCAACCACTGGTGCCAAGCTCCACCCCCATCCTAATGGGATTCGCTGCTCCTGCTTCCCTGCCCGCCCTCCGGCAAAGTTTTAAAAGGGCCTGTTCCTGAACACATGGCTCTCTTGGCTCCTCTCATCTGCTCTCCTCTCCTCCTCTCACCTCTCTTCTCTCCGCTCTCTCTCTTCTCTCCTCGCTAGCTCCTCTCCTCTCTGTCTGTCTCTCTTATACTCTCCTTCTCTCCCTTTCTCCCTTTTTCCCTCTTCGCCCCTTCCCTCCAGCCTGCTGGTTTTCCTCAATAAACCCTTTCCCTTACTCCAGTGTTTGGTGTGTTTTGTGACGGCATAACAAACAGTATCCCATAATTCCTCCATCCAGTCATCAGTTGATGGACCTCTGCATTGATTCCATATCTAAGATATTGTGCATTGATATGCAATAAACATGAGGGTACAAATAACTCTTTCATATGCTGATTTAATTTACCTTGATCTTTAACTCATGCGTTCGGTTCTCATTGCTTCTGAGTAATTCAACGATTCATCTTTTGATTTACTTTTTAGGCATTTCATCAATCTTTTATCTTCACGTTCTAATATTAAAGTGTTGTGTTCCTTTGGGGAAGTCATGTTGATTTGCTTATTCTTTTTTCTTGAATTTCTGTGTTTACTTTTAGGCATTTGTGAAAATTTGTTATTTTTCTCCTCTGATGTCTTTGAACTATGACTATGTGGCTTAGTGGAGTGTCTGTTCTTTCACTGAATGCTCAGAGGCATGTTCTGGTTATGTCCAGGGAGCTCTATTCAGTTCTCTGGTGTGGTGTGAGTATTCAGGGTGACACTCAAGTGTGGTGGTAGAGCTCCACTATTGACAGCAGGGGAGTCAATATGGCACTCCACCAATTCTCTCTCTGGAAACATCACCAGCTGCACCAGTTGCTATAGTTTGCTCTTACCTTGCCCTCCACAGCTAACACTTCCTGGAACTCTGGGCTGCAGGGCATCTTGTGTTGTGTCTGCATTTGCTGCTGCATGTCCACACCTTCCATGCTAATTCTTGGTGTCCTTCCTCCTTCTGTAGAATTTCCACTACAGATTTATTTTCAACTCTTCCCTGGGAATGCAATTCCTCCAATTTCTTGTTACTATTTGCCCCATGTCTAGAGCAGTATGTCCTTTCCCTATTCTGCCATCTTTGAATCTCCAGTGAATGTTTTTAGCACATTTGTCAAAGACAAGTTGCTTATAGATATGTGGATTTATTTCTTGGGTTTCTATTATGTTTCACTGGTCTATTTTTATGTCTTGCTGTTTAATGATAATAGCCCTGTCTTGAAATCTAATATTGCAATTGCTCTGGATCTGTTTCCATTGTACAATTGCTTTGGCTATTTGGGTTCTTCTGTGTTTCCATCTAAATTTAGAATTTTTCTACTTCTGTGAAGAATAATTGATATTTTGATGGTATTTTAACCTGCTTTGGGTAGTATGAATATTTTGATAACAATTATTCATATGCTCCATAAAAATGGGAGGTTTCCCACTTTTTTGTATCATATTTATTTCACTAGTATTTTATAATAATCATTGTAGAGGTGTTTTAAATCTTTGGTTAAATTTATCCCAAGATATACAACTTGTTTGTAGCTATTATGAATGGGATTGTTCTTCTACATACATTCTCAGCAAGACTATTATTGGTGTGTAAGAATGCTATTGCTTTTGTATGCTGGTTTTGCAACCTGAAACTTCACTGAATTATCTTTTCAGTTCCAATAGCTACTTGGAGTCTTTTGGTTTCCCTGTACTTAGACTCCTATCATCTGCAAGCAGGGATAATTTCACTTCTTCCTTTCTGATGTGCTTACCTTTTATTTCATTTTCTTGCCTACTGATTCTGGCTAAAACTTCCAGAATTATATTGCAGAATGTGATGAGAGTGCACATTCTGCTCTCATTTCAAATTTCAGAGAAAATGTGTCCAACTTTTCTCCATTCAGCATGATGTTCACTATAGGCTTGTAAGATGTAGCCTTTGCTGTGTTGAGCTTTGTGCCTTCTGTACATATTTAGCTTAATGTTTTATCATTATTATTAAAGGATGTTGTATTTCACCAAATTCTTTCTCTTCATCTATTTAAATAATTATATGATATTTATCTTCATTCTATTGATCTGATGTAACAGATTTGTCAATTTGCTTATGTTGAAAAATGCCTTCATCCCTGAGATAAATTCTACTTGTCTAGAGTGGATAATATTTTAAATGTGTTGATGGATGTAATTTGCTATTGCTTGGCTTGAGGATTTTTGCATCTATTTTCATCAGTGATGCTGGTTTATAGCTTTCTGCTTTGTTGGATCCTACTCTGGTTTTGGAACTAATGTAATGTTCACCATATAGAACAAGTTTGGAATGGGTCCCTCCCTTTCAGTTGTTTGGATTAGTATGAGAGGAATTGGTTTTCATTTTTCCTAAAAATTTTGGTAGAATTTAGCAGTGAAGCCATCTGATCCTAAACTTCTCTTTGTTGGGAGATTCTGTCACTGGTTCAGTCTTGTCCTTTGTTACTTATCTGTTCATGTATGTTTTAAATTTTAGTTGTCCTTGGGCTGGCACTGCAGCTCACTAGGCTAATCCTCCGCCTGTGGAGCCGGTACCCCGGGTTCTAGTCCCCATCAGGGTGCCAAATTCTGTCCCGGTCGCTCCTCTTTCAGGCCAGCTCTCTGCTGTGGCCCCGGGAAGGCAGTGGAGGATGGCCCAAGTGCTTGGGCCCTGCACCCGCATGGTAGACCAGGAAGAAGCACCTGGCTCCTGGCTTCAGATCAGCGCGGCGCACTGGCTGCAGTGCACTGGCTGTAGCGGCCATTTGCAGGGTGAACCAATGGAAGGAAGATCTTTCTCTCTTTCTCTCTCTCTCTGTCTGTAACTCTCTCTCTGTCTCTGACTAACTCTGCCTCGCCAAAAAAAAAAGAAAAAAAAAATTATAGTTGTCCAGAAATCTATCCACCTTCTTGGTTTTCCAATTTGTTGACAAGAAATTCTTTGCAATAGCCCCTATTTATTCCTTGTATTTCTTTAGTGTTAGTTTTAATATAAACTTTCCTATCTCTTATTTTATTGTCTTCTTTATTTCTTGGTTAATTTAGCTAAAAGTTTATCAATTTTGCTTCTATTTTCAAAAATGAAAAGCTCTTCATTTATCTTTTTATTACTTATTAAATGTATATTTTATTTATATGTTCTCTTTTTTATTATTTCTTCCCTTCTACAATCTGGGGTTTAATTTCTCTTATTTTCCTAGGTCCATGACTTGTATCGTTAGGATATTTATTTGATACTTCCCCACTTTTTTTTGTAAATGTAGAAGCTTATTGTTATAAGTTTCCTCTTTTTTTAACTTTTATTTAGTAAATAAAAATTTCCAAAGTACAGTTTATGGATTACAATGGCTCCCCCCCCCATAACTTCCTCTCACTCGTACCCTTCCCATTTTCTGCTCCCTCTCCCATTCCATTCACATCAAGATTCATTTTCAATTATCCTTATATACAGAGGATCAATTTAATATATATTAAGTAAAGATTTCATCAGTTTGCACCCACACAGAAACACAAAGTGTAAAGTACTGTTTGGGTACTAGTTATACCATTAATTCACATAGTACAACACATTAAGGACAGAGATCCTACATGGGGAATAAGTACACAGTGACTCCTGTTGTTGACTTAACAATTGGCACTCTTGTTTATGGCGTCAGTAATCACCCTAGGCTCTTGTCATGAGCTGCCAAGGCTATGGAAGCCTTTTGAGTTCGCTGTCCTCGATCTTATTCAGACAAGGTCATAGTCAAAGTGAAAGTTGTCTCCTCCCTTCAGAGAAAGGTACCTCTTAATACTACTTTTGCTGTATCACATCAGTTTTGATCTGTTTTGTTATTTTCATTAATTTCAAATAATTTTTAAAATTTCCACTTTGATTTCCAGCTTCCATTGTGGTCAGAAAGGATACACAATATGGTTTGAATTTTTAAAAATTTTATGTCCAAGTGTAAGGGCATAGACATTCCAGGTGCTGATTAGATGAACATGTATGCTGTACCTGTGGAATGGAATGTTCTGCAGATGTCTATTAGGTCCATTTGACCAGTGGTGTGTAGTCACTCCATTGATGTTTGTTTTTTGTCTGGCTGTTCACATCCTTCATTTATGAGAGAGCCTCAATGTGTATAGTATTCTAGGTTGTGAGATTTTTTTTATTAAGAACATGGACTATGTGTCTCCATTTTCTCCTGAGCTGTGAAGTTTCTGTTGAGAAAGCTGCTGTCAGTCTAGTGGGAGTTTATTTTAAAAAATGATTGAAAATGTGACTGCAAAAATTAAAGGTGTAAAAAACAAAAGGAAAAAAGGAGAAGGGATTGAAGGTAGGAGGGAAGTATGGTTATCTTCTTAGGACTGTATGCATGAAACGCATAAAAGAGTAATTTTAATGTTGGGTGGAGGTGGAAGTTTCCAGAGATGCTGTTGGAGAAGTGGCTGGATAGCTGAGAGAAATGTTGGCTCTGAGACAGCAAAATAAAGCTTCTCTTGGCCATTCTTCATGTGGTCTTGATGAGCTGGATGTGATGCAGGAACCCGGACCAGAACAATAGCAAGAAGCAATGCAGTAGTCTTGGAAGGACGTAGAAATCTGGCAGCTTCTGTGGGATGGGCAGGATTCCTGAGCCAAGTACTGAGCCTGGGAAGAGCACAGAATCTCTGGGCCAGAGTCCCCCTCAACAGCAATACACTGGGATATGTATTGCATGAAAAAAACCAGACAGAAGCCCATAGTAGTGGCATGCTGCACTGTGAGTAGCATTAAAAGCTCTGGCCAAAGCCCCAGGGAATGGATGGAGTTGCTGGTGCTCTAGATGAGGAAGGGAAAGTCCAGGCCAATGCCCTAAGCAAAAGCACTGCATATAGTGTTAAGCAGAACATGAAAAGCCCAGGCCAGATCTTCCAAACATATACTGTGTGAGGCCAGAAAACTGTGTCAGCTGTTTAAGGGAGGTCCAAGTGTCCAGATGAGCCTACGATGGACATCAAACAGAAACTGGCGACCACCAGTGGGAGGAGCTGGAGCCTAGTGGTTCAGTGCTTATTTTGCAGGCACTTCTCTGGAAATTGGGCTGTACTACTGTTCATAACAAGCACACATCCCAGTGTTTGCACCATCCTAGATGTACGTACTATCCGGAACCTAGGCACAGTATGTTTTGCATGCTCGGATCCTACTGCAACAATCATCCCTAATGTACAGAGAACTATGAGCTTTCACAGGCAGATTGGCCAGGGGACAGGAATCTTGACTAAGTACAAGTTTCCAGCGTTAGCCAGCAATGTTTTGAGCAATTGGGGCAGGGCAGACAGTGGGAGGATTGAACTCCCAAGTCCAAAGGGGCGGGCATCCCCACTTTTGAGGTCTTTAGTGTTGGATATTTCGGCTTTTGTGCTTCCACTGGCTGCTGAGGTGCAGACCGCTGTGTGGGTTAGAGTACTGGATTCACTGTTACTCTGTAAGATGCAGCGGGGCATGTGAGGCTCAGCCTTCCTCGTTAGAATTCATAAAATCTGTGAGTACCTTGAGGAGGAGATATACAAGGTTTCTGTCCCCCAGTACAGTATGGCTTCCAACAGTGACTCCTTTCTCAAGATGGCAACACGTTGCTTTGCTGCAGCCTGAGCTGTGAGGGTTGGGCAAAGGGATAGCTAGAGTTCCTTCTCTTAGGCAAAGTGAGCATGGATTTTCCAAGCAGCCTTCCTTGCTGATCTTCTGGTCTATGGTAACTGTATTCCTTTCTAGTGAGGACTGCCCGCATAACGTGTTCTTGCAGATAGAATCTGCTAAGGCTCTCCTGCTCATATTTTCCCCTGCAACGGGTAATTATTCTCATCTTCAGGCCAATGATTCAGTCACTGCAGACTGAGTGTGCACCTCTATCTTGGGTGTTTTGCCATATTGTGTTTCCAGTGTTCTCTTACTGCATTCAGAAGCTCTCCATTAGACACTCGAGATGTTGAGGATTTGAGTCTTCTCAGTAAAGGAGGAGGCAGAGCCTGGGCTTCTGCATTCATCCATCTTTTTTTAAAAAAAAATTTTTTGACAGGCAGAGTGGACAGTGAGAGAGATACAGAGAGAAAGGTCTTTCTCTTTCACTGCGGCCAGTGCACCGCGCTGATCCAATGGCAGGAGCCAGGTACTTCTCCTGGTCTCCCATGGGGTGCAGGGCCCAAGCACTTGGGCCATCCTCCACTGCACTCCCTGGCCACAGCAGAGAGCTGGCCTGGAAGAGGGGCAACTGGGACAGAATCCGGCGCCCTGACCAGGACTAGAACCCGGTGTGCTGGCGCCACAAGGCGGAGGATTAGCCTAGTGAGCCGCGGTGCCGGCCTTATTCATCCATCTTGACAACTTCTTTGAATATTTACAGATGCTTAGATGATTTAAATATTTTAAAATTACATGTTTGATTCAAATACATGAGCATACTTAATTTTTCTCAAAAAATTTGAATATATTAAATTTAAGTGTCAAAATTAGATTTTTTGTAACAAAACTATACTAGATCTATGGTGTAGCTGGGGATTCTTCTTTGCATGGACTAGATAAATTTTAAAATGGAATCGTTCAGGTTTTGTTTATTTTTTTACAGTTTAAATATATACTTGAATTCTGTAGGAGAAAATAATAACAAACTTAGACGAGGTATATTTATGATGGAAGGAAGATTATTGTTAAAGGAAATAATTCTCTTGGCTTTCTACACAGTTTACAAGCAATGCTTTTCTTTATAGACTCATTTTTTAATATCTAAAATGAGTTTGCTTTCCACAAAAGCTTAGTGATTTTCTGCTGCTGCCAATTGTCATCAAAAACCTAGATTTTTGTTAGAACAAAAATGGCAGAGTTCTTTTATTGCCAAAGCAAATTTATTAGTCTTAATTGCTTTTCAAGCTTCTGTGTGTTAAGTGCACAATTTCCTTTTTTACATATTTATTTATCTATTTATTTTTATTTATTTGACAGGTAGAGTTATAGACAGTGAGAGAGAGAGAGAAAGTTCTTCCTTCCATTGGTTCACTCCCCAAATGGCCGCTTATGTTGTGCCGATCCGAACCAGGAACCAGGTGATTCCTCCTGGTCTTCCATGTGCCCAAGCACTTGGGCCATCCTCCAGTGCCCTCCTGGGCCACAACAGAGAGCTGGGGTGGAAGAGGAGCAACTGGGACTAGTACCCAGCACCTATATGGGATGCCAGCGCCACAGACGGAGGATTAACCAAGTGAGCCACGGTGAGGATCTTCTCAAATAACATATTTATAATTTCCAGAAACATTGCAGAGGATATTACAGAAAAGCAAAAGATCACATGGGGCTTCAAATATTTCCTTAATTGAGTATATTAAATACATGGAGAACATACTGAATAAACAGAGTAATTATTTGTATCAGGGTACTTTAATAATGATGATTTTGTCTTCTAGGATATATATGCCTAAGAATTCTGATCCTATAATTTCACCATTAGTGATTCCATTGGATATATTTTTCTTCTAGATATTTAGAATTCATCAATGACATAATAATCAATCTTTTATTGATATAACTGTTTCAAAGAACAAATGTGTGCATTATAGTCTGAGGTAACCCTTGCACATCCTTATCACTCTAAAACTTTTGGCTTCCCTAAGGAACCACACTAAAATAATACACTATGCAAGACAACTGTAAAGTAATGTTCATGTAATGAAGAACTATCTTACTACATATATAATTTTATATTCTTTTGTCTTCACACCACATGGTAGTAAGATAGATTCAATGGCATATGTATGCTGTTTGCCATGTGGGACACAGAGCACACTAGAATGAGAATGCCAAGCCCCACTGTGGTTCAGTTTTAACTCTAAAATCAATTACCTACGAGTCTTTGAGAAAATTACTTAATGTCTCTAGTTCTGCATTTTCCAATTTGTTAATCAAGGGAGTTGGAGTTGTCTGGTATTCATGACTAGCTGCACATTAGATTCATCTGAAAATCATTAAAAAAACCTGTTAATTTCCAGAGTACATCCCAAAAGATTTTGGAATAATTAACCAATGCTAAAGACTAAGCATTATTTGAACCTTTTCAAATGATTCTATTGAACATCCTGTGTTGAAAACTACTAAGATAAATTCTTAAATCTCTTTTGAAATCTATGAATTATATTGTCTTCTCATTATCAGTGAATTGACTACATATCACTTTTCCTGGATTTCTATAATCAATGCTAAAAAGATTTTTGATCACTCGTTAAGACAATATTATCATAAAATAAAGATTGTTATATAAATTGAAAAGAAATAAAATATCTTATACATGACTGTATCTGAGTAGTTTTATTACATAAAGCATGACTTACTCATTTTCTTGGCTCTTCTGTGTCTCGGGCTGGGCCTGCAGAGAGCTCATGACTTGAGCATAATACTCAAACTGTATCAATACATATCTCCATTGAGACTTTGAAAAAAACTTCCAGTGGCAGACACACTATGCCATTAACTATGCTAGAATGTCTTGGTAAATATTGAAGGCTGAATATCTGTAGTTTGTGGTGAACCATTTTGTCAAGATGCAGAAAAGCACATGAAACTTCTAGTCAATCTACATTTAGGTTGTCTTCAATAAAATGTGATATCAAGAATCCATCCCAGAGCAGCCATTTTTGACTACCAGTTAAAACATAAGTAAATATAATTGAGTCCCATATTGGAGTACCTGGATTTCATACCAAACTTCAGATACTGACTTCAGATTCCTTACAGGACAGACCCTGAAATGTAACTGGTGATAGCTCAGGTAGCTGGGTAACTGTCAGCCATATAGGAGACCTTAGTCAGCTTCCTTCTTCAACCCAGCTGAGTCGCAGCCCATATGAGCCTTTGGAAAGTAAAAAGGTAAACTGGTAAACTCTGCCAGCCAGTCTCTCTCTCTCTGTCTGTCTGTCTCTGTCTCTTTGTTGTTCCTTCTCCCTCTCTCTCTCTCTTTGGCTCTCCGTTTGCTTATCTTTCTCTATCTCCCTCCCTCTCAAATATTAAAAAAAGTAGGATCCATTCTATTCACTGAAAATCTTCACATAAAAATGTTAAACATTCAATATAAACAAAAATTGTAAGACCCTTAATTAAATCAAGTTACTCTTCTGAAATCTAACTCAATAATTCTATATTTCTTCATATCTATATTTAACTTGTCCAGATCACTACTTTGGTCCTATTTTTCTACCAAGAGCAGTTTTAAACTATCTACAGGATATATGCACAAAAATATCCTGTCGCCTTCCCTCTCCCCAATGCAATATCAAAAGAGAAATTATTTTTTGTCTTTTAAGCTTCAGTTCCAGATGTATTTTCTACTTTAATTAATAATATCATCTTTTTACCACTGGTCTATTTTAGGGTAATGTTTTTGAACTAGCACTTAACTTTCAACATTATGTGAACCATTGACTCTTAAATATACTACTTCTGCAAGACTCTATTCTGCTTTGATATTTGTAATTTTTGTTAACAGTATACCAAGAATTCATATATTTAACATATACCAGAAATAAGGATAACATACAAAACAAGTTAAGGGTAACATCGACTCAATCACTAATTGGTTTAATAACAACTTATTTCTACCTGGATGACCTTAAAAATATTTTGGTAAACCTTCCTTATAGAAATAAAAAATAATCCTGAAACTCAATTTGTCTCTAAACTACTTATACACTGACCATTTAAGCATCAGTGAGAAATATTAAAGACCACTTAGATGCAAATATATAACATACTCATGAATTGGAAAAACCCATTAGGATAATGAAAGTAATCTTTAAACGAATTATATATTTCATGTAATCACATTGGTATTCTCAGTGGCTTATTCTGGAAATTGAAAAAATGATTTTACAATTTATTTAAAATAAAATTATTAAGTTAGCTGAGACAAATCATTAAAATTTGGCAGCATATATCATATATTGTTATAAAGACACACTAATTAAACATTGTGCTATCATAGAAATGACACAGAGATAGACAACTACATCAAAATGACTCATGTATAAACAGACTCAAACATAAGTGGACACTTGAGTTATGACAAATTTGAATTTTGAGCAGTGAGAAAAAGATAGTCATTTCTATGATCTATTCTAGACTCTTGTGTAGGGAAAACTTAGTTACATTATTCCCTTACTTGCTTGCATTTTAAGAATCAAGGATGAGGGTCAGCACTGTGGCATAACAGGTAAAACCTCCGCCTGCTATGCAGCAACCATTATGGGTGCTGGTTCCAATGCCAGCTGCTCCACTTTTTATACATCTCCCTGATACTGTCTTGGGAAAGCAGTGGAAGATGGCCCAAGTGCTTCAGTCCCTGCCACCCATGTGAGAGACCTGAATGAACCCCCGGGCTCCTAGCTTCAGCTTGGCCCAGCCCTGGATGTCTGGATATTGCAGTCATCTGGAGAATGATTCAGCAGATGGAAGATCTGTCTACCCCTGCCCCTGTAACTCTTCATTTCAAATAAATAAATAATTTAAAAAAAATAATCAAGGATCTCTGGCACATCCATATAGGTTGTCAATCCCGCCCATCCAGATGAATGAAGATAATCAAGTGTACAAGGTACTTCAAAATATTTTTGGAAAATCAAAATTTTTAAGTCCATTTTTTTCCATGAACTTTTCAAGTACAATTGTACATACTAATCTTTTTCTGGTACTCTATCACCCTCTGGTTTTTACCTTTCCCCTCCAGTATTCTTAATCTTTAATCCATTTTTCAGTCCACAAGGTAAGAAATCTAGTACAGTCATACATTAATGAATGATGAAAGAATGAATGAATGAATTTAAACACATTTGTCACTATGTGAGTATCATAGAATGTACTTATACAAATCTGGATCAATCATTGTAAGTGGTCTTTTGATGCAATCAGGAGATGTAACAGGCCCTAAAAATAGCAATAATAATGTGCATTACTATGAGAGTATATAAAAATTGTGGAAACATGAAATTAAAAGAGAAATATATTTTGGTACAACAAAATTTGCAATTCTATGGAAGGGATATTCAGAAAGTTCATGAAAAACATCTGTTATGATAAAAAACTGTATGGACTTCAACATTTCTTTGTGGCTAAAATAAGTTTATCTTTCAATTCTACATTCATTTATATACATTGAATTATAATTATTTGCTTTTATGTTTGTTTTGTCCACTACCCTAAAAAGTTTGAATGGCAGTAAGTCTTATTTTTATGGAGTATTCAGTAAATCACCTAGAAATTGGTGCATATAAAATCTTTTCCTTTAAGATTAGGAACAAAACAAGGATTCTCACTTTTGAAATTCTGTTCAACATAATATTTGAACTCCTAGAAGCATATATTTACTGAATTTGTTAATAATTATCTACTTTTGAGAAACTTTTTATTTAATGAGTACACATTTCATAAGCATAACTTTAGGATTATAGTGATTCTTCCCACCGTACCCAACCTCCCACCCCACTTCTTCCTCCCTCTCCCATTCCCAGCCCCATTCTCCATTAGGATTCATTTTCAATTAACTTCATACACAGAAGACCAACTGTTTACTACATAAGATTTCAACAATTTGCACATTCGCATACATAAAATATAAAACACTATTTGAGAACAAGTTTTACAGTTAATATTCTTATTACAACTCATTGAGGACAGAGGTCGTGCACGGAGAGTAAGTGCACAGTGACTTCTGTTGCTAATTTAACAATTAACACTCCTATGTGTGACTTCAGTAATCACTTGAGGCTCTTAAGATGAGCTGCCAAGGCCATGGAAGCCTTTTGAGTCCGCTGCCTCCGTCATTATTTAGACAGGGCCATAAGTAAAGTGAAAGTTCTAGCCTCCCTTCAGAGAAATGTGCATCCTTCTTTGATGGTCCCTACTTACCACTGGGATGTCACAGAGAACCTTTATGTGGGAAATTTTTTTTGCCACAGTTTCTTGGCTTTCCATGCCAGAAATGCTCTCATGGGCTTTTCAGCCAAACCAGAATGCCTTAAGGGTGGAATAAGAGGTCAGAGTGCTATTTAAAGCAATTGTCATTCTATGAGTCTGCTGTGTGGGCTGCTTCCCCTGTTGAAGCATTTTCTGCTTTTTAATTCTATCTATTATTATTACCATACACTTGATCTTATTTATATGATCCCTTTAACACTTAATCTTATCTATATGATCAATTACACACTTAATATGATCACTTTAACACTTAAGATGGCTTTATTACCACCCAGCTTAATGAGATTAGGAGTCCCATGTCAAGTTTTTAGCTGCACCCTGAGAAATAAGTCTACAGGAATGTATGCAGAACTCTACAGCTTTACAGTTGCAAATTTCCTCCTCTACTCTTATTTTTTACTTTGATCTATTTTCAATTGACTTTATACACATATGATAACTTCTATGTTATGTAAAAAGTTCAACCAATAGTATTAAGAAGGAAAAAAACTGTTTTTCAACAGTCAAGAAGAGAGCTGTTCAATTCATTGCATTTTAAAGTGTCAATTTCACTTCTATAGGCTTTCTTGTAGGAGCTCTGATAGTTATCACAGATCTGGGAGAACATATGTTATTGATCCCTTTGAGACTGGCTTATTTCACCAATAAGATGTTTTCCAGATTCATCCATGTTGATGCAAATGACTGGATTTCATTTTTTTTTCTGTGTAAGAATATGAGTAGAATTGGGATAGACCAGAGGGAGAAGTCTAACTGTGAAGCAGGTCCAACAAGGCCTTGACTAAGGTCACTGATAGGTCCCTTATTGAGCCAAAAAGATCGGACTTTCATAGACCTGCCTTAATTTGTCACTGAATATTGTCCACCCCAGGAAGTCCTACCCTCAGGAGAAGTGATTCTGCAGTGAAGCAACTACTAAAGTTGTTGAGAGTTGAAAGCTCTTTGCAGGCAGCGGGAGTACCAAAATGTCCCTTGAAAGAGCCCTGTTCCTTCTCTGTTAGATCTCAGCAAGATGGATCTCCTTTGTTTGGATTTCTAATCTTCTTGGGATATTAGCCCCTCTGACTCCGTACCTCATCTTCAATATTTCGTGCTAGAGATGAGAGTTTCTTTTTTTTAACTTTTATTTAATGAATATAAATTTCCAAAGTACAGCTATGGATTACAATGGCTCCCCACCAAAAAAACTTCCCTCCCACCCGCAAGCCTCCCCTTTCCCGCTCCCTCTCCCCTTCCATTCACATCAAGATTCCTTTTCGATTCTCTTTATATACAGAAGATCAGTTTAGCATATATTAAGTAAAGATTTCAACAGTTTGTACCCATATAGAAACACAAAGTGAACAATACTGTTTGAGTAATAGTTATAGCATTAAATCACAATGTACAGCACACTAAGGACAGAGATCCTACATGAGGAGTAAGTGCACAGTGACTCCTGTTGTAGAAACATACCAGGGGATTCCAATTCAATCCCATCAAGGTGGCATGTACATCTCACTAGTCCCAGTGATCAATTTCTGTTCACAATTGATCATAATGATAGGACTAAGAGCCAAAGGGATCACATAAACAAGACTAGTGTCTGCAAATACTAACTGATAGAATAAAAAATGGAGAGAACGATCCAACATAGGAAGTGAGATACACAGCAGACTCATAAAATGGCAGATGTCTTAAACAGCACTCTGGCCTCAGAATCAGCCCTTAAGGCATGCAGATCTTGCTGAAAAGCCCATGAGAATATTTCATGCATGGAAAGCCAAGACACTCTGGCAAAACAAAACAAAACAAAACAAAACAAAAAACAAAAACAAAAAAACAACCTAAATGAAAGATCTCCACAAGTGAAATCCCAGTGGAAAGAACAGGTCATCAATGAAGGAGGTACATTTCTTTGAAGGGAGGAGAGAACTTCCACTTTGACTACGACCTTGTCTAAATATGATCAGAGTCGGTGAACTCAGGGGGCTTCCATAATCTTGGCAACTCATGACAAGAGCCCAGGGTGATTACTCTTGCCATAAACAAGAGTGTCAATTTGTAAAGTCAACAACAGGAGTCACTGTGCACTTACTCCTCATGTAGGATCTCTGTCCTTAATGTGGATTTCATTTTTTAACCACTGTGCAGTATTCCATAGAGTAAATATCCCAAATTTTCTTTATCTAGTCTTCAATTGATGGACATTTAGGTTGATTCCATGTCTTCGCTATGGTGAATTGAGCTGCAATAAATATGGTGTTGCAGACAGCAATTTTATTTACTGACTTCATTTCCCTTGGGTAAATTCCTAGAAGTAGATGCCTGGGTCATATGGTAGAACTATATTCAGATTTCTGAGGTATCTTCATAGTGTCTTCCACAGTGGTTTTACAAGTTTACATTTCCAACCATGGATTAGGGTACCTTTTTCCCCACATCCTCACCAGCATTCACTGTTTGTTGATTTCTATATGAAAGCCATTCTAACCAGAATGAGGTGAAACTTCATTGTGGTTTTGATTTGCATTTCCCTGATGGCTAGGGATTCTGAGCATTTTTTCAATTGTCTGTTGGTCATTTGGATATCTTCTTTTGAAAAATGTCTACTTAAGTTTAAGTTCTTTATTCATTTATTAATTTGGTTATTTGTTCTGTTGTTGTGGAGTTTCTTGATTTCTTTGTATATTTTCTTGTTAATACTATATCAATTGCATAGTTTGCAAGTAATTTCTTCCATTCTGTTGGTTGCTTCTTCAATTTCCTGACAGTTTCTTTTGCAGTACAGAAACTTCTCAATTTGATGTACTCCCATTTGTTAATTTTGGCTTTTATTGCCTGTGCCTCTGGGTCTTTTTCAGGAATTCTTTGCCTGTGCCAATGTCTTGCAGAGCTTCTCCAATGTCCTCTAAAATTTGATGGTATCAGGTCATAGCTCTAGGTCTTTAATCCATTTTGAATGGATTTTTGTGTAATATGTAAGGTAGGGTTCCTGCTTCATACTTTTGCATGTAGAAATCCAATTTTCCCAGCACCATTTGTTGAAGAGACTGTCCTAGCTGCAGGGATTGGTTTTAGCTCTTTGGTCAATTCAAAGTTGGTTGTAGATGATTGGATTGATTTCTGGCATTTATATTACATTTCATTGGTCTATCCATCTGTTTTTGTACTAATACCAGGCTGTTTTGATTATAACTTCCCTGTAGTATGTCTTGAAATCTGGTATTATCATGCCTCCAGCTTTGTTTTTGTTGTAAAAGTTGCTTTAGCTATTAGAGGTCTCCTCTGCCTCCATATGGATTTCAGCATCATTTTTTCTAGATCTGAGAGGAATGTCTTTGGTAATTTGATTGGTATTGCATTGAATCTGTAAATTGCTTTTGGAAGGATGGACATTTTCATGATATTGATTCTTCCATTCCATGAACGTGTTTTTTTTTTCCTTTTTATATCTTCTTCAATTTCTTTCTTTAGTGTTTTGTACTTCTCTCCGTAGACATCTTTGACATTCCTGTTTAAATTTAATCCAAATTATTTGATTTTTTTGTAACTATTGTGAATGGGATTCATCTTAGAAGTTCTTTCTCAGCTGTGGCATTGTCTGTGTATATAAAGGCTTTTGTTTTTTGTGCATTGATTTTATATCCTGGTACTTACCAAACACTTCTATGAGTTCCAATAGTATATTGGTGGAGTATTTTGGATACTCTATATATTGAATCATATCTGCAAATAGGGATATTTTGACTTCCTCTTTCCCAATTTAAATTCCTTTGACTTATATAGCTTGCCTAATGATTTTGGGTAAAACTTCTAGAAATATGTTGAATAGCAATGGTAAGAGTGGGCATCCTTGTCTGGTTGTGTATCTCAGTGGGAATGCTACCACTTTTCCCCATTCAGTATGATGCTGGTTGTGATTTTGTCATAAATTCCCTTGAATGTGTTGAAGATTGTTACTTCTAAGCCAAATTTGCTTAGAGTTTTAATCATGAAGGAGTGTTATATTTTATAACATGCTTTCTCTGCATCCATTGAGAAAGTCATATGGTTTTTGTTCTTCAGTTTGTTAATGTGATGTATTCCATTGATTGATTTGCAAATGTTGAACAATCCCTGCATAGCACTTAGTCCATGCAAATGATCTTTCTGATGTGTTGTCAGATTCAGTTAGCCAGATTTTGTTGAGAAATTTTGCATCTATGTTTATTAGGGAAATTGGTCTATAGTTCTTTATCTGTTGCTTCTTTTCCGAGTTCAGGAATTAAGGTTATCTGGCTTCAGAGAAAAAAATCTTGGAGGATTCCTTCCCTGCAAATTGTTTTGAATAAGTTGAGAAGAATTTGAGTTAGTTCTTCTATAAATGTCTGGTACAATTAAACGGTAAACAGTGGCATAGCGGGTAAAGCCATCACCTGCAATGCTGGCATCCCATCTAGGTGCCAGTTCAAGTCCTGGCTGCTCCACTTCTGATCCAGCTCTCTGCTTTGGTCTAGGAAAGCAGTAGAAAATGTCCCAAGTCCTTGGGTCCCTGCACCTGCATGGGAGACCAAGAAGAATCTCTTGGCTCCTGGCTTCAGATCAGTGTAGTTCCAGTTGTTGAAGCCATCTGGAGAGTGAACCAGCAGATGGAAGACCTCTCTTTCTGTCTCTGTCTCTCTCTCTCTGGCTCTGCTACTGCCACTGCCATTGCCACTGACTCTTTATCACCTTGTCTGGCAAATAAATTAATCTTTAAAAAAAAAAAGAATTCATGAATCCATCTGGTCCTGGGCTTTTCTTTGTTGACAGGGTTGTTATTACTGATTCAATTTTCATCTTGATAATGTGTCTGTTTAGGTTTTCTGTGTCATCATGGCTCAATTTAGATAGGTTGTATGTGTCCAGGAATCCATGCATTTTCTTCTTGCTTTCCTTGTTTGTTGGCATACAGTTCTTTGTAGTAGTTGCTGATGAATCTTTTTATATTTCTGTGGTGTCTGTTGTTACATTTCCTTTTTCGTCTCTAATTTTATTGATTGGTGACTTCTTTCTCCTTTTGTTTGGTTAGTTTGTTCAATTGTGTCAATTTTATTTTTTCAAAGAACCAGCTCTTCATTTTGCTGATCTTTTATACTGTTTTTTGGTTTAGATTTTGTTGATTTATTCTCAAATTTTAATTATTTCTTTTCTCCTACTTGTTTTGTGTTTGCTTTCCTGTTATTTTTCTCAATCCTTGAGGTGAATTGATATTTCATTTATCTGGTGCCCTTCCAATTTCTTGATGTAAGCACAAATTGTTATGAACTTTCTTCTTAACACTATTTTTGTTGTATCCCATAAGTTTCGATATGTTGTTTTGTCAGCTTCATTTGTTTCCAGACATTTTTTGAATTCTCTTATGACCCACTGTTCATTCAGGAGCATGTTGTTCGGTCTCCATGTGTTGCATATGTTCTAGAGCTTCTTGATTTGCTGACTTCCAGTTTCTTTGCATTGGGATCCAAGAAGATACATGATATAATTTCGATGTTTTGGAATTTGCTGCGATGTGCATTATGGTATAGCATGTGGTCAATAATAGAGAAAGTTCAATGCACTGGTGAGTAAAATATGTATTCTGTGGCTGTAGGGTGGAAGGTTCTATAGATATTTGCTAGGTTTATTTGGCCAATAGTATTAATTAACTCTTGTTTCCTTTTTGATTTTCTCTCAGGTTGATCTGTCCATTGCTGAAAGTAGGGTATTGAAGTCCCCCATTATTATTGTATTTGAGTCTATATCTCCCTTTAAATCCATTAACATTTCTTTAGATAACCAGGTGATCTGTAATTAGATACACAGACATTTATAATAGTCTCATCTTCCTGTAGAATTGATCCTTTAATCATTATATGTGTCCTTTTATTTTCAATAGTTTTTGTGTTAATGTCTATTTTGTCTGACATTAGGATAGCTACACCAGCTCTTTTTTGAATTATCTTTTTCCATCCTTTCACTTTAAGTCTATGTGCATCTTCTTTGGTTAGATGTGTTTCTTGTAGGCAGCAAATAGATGTTTTTTTCTTTTTTAATTCATTCTGCCAGTCTGTGTCTTTTAACTGGGGAGTTGAGACCATTTACATTCAGGGTGACTATTGTTAATTACTGACTTTGCATTGCCATATATCTGTAAAGAGTCCTAATTTTGTATTTTGTGCTTCCTTTGTACTTTTCCTGGGTCATTTTCTGCTTTCATCTTTTTTTCATAGCGATGCTCCAGTTTCTGTATTTCTGTGTGTAGCACAACCTTGAGCATCTTTTGTGGGCCTGAATGAGTAGTTCAAAGTCCTTTCAATTTCTGTTTGTTGTGGAATATCTTTATTTCTCCTTCATTCATAAATGAGAGCTTTGCAGGGTACAATATTCTGGGTTGACATTTTGTTTTCCTCTTAAGGCTTGGAATATATCTCGCCATTCTCACCTTGCCTGTAGGGTTTCTCTTGAGAAGTCTGCAGTAAGTCTAATTGGGTTTCCTCTGAATGTGATTTGATGTTTTTCTTGTGCAAATTTAAAGATTTTTTTCTTTAGGTTTTGCTGTGAAGAGTTTTACTACAATGTGTCATGGTGAAGATCTTTTCTGGTTGTGTTTATTGGGAATTCTGTGTACTATCTCCAGATTGGGGAAGTTTTCTTTTTATAATATTTCATTAAGAAGGCCTTCTAATCCTTTTTCCTTTTCCATACCTTCCAGAATTCCTATGTTCCATATGTTGGGTTGTTTGATAGTATCTTATAGGTCTTTAATCTGGTCTGCTAGAGAATGGCACCAGCCTTCCCAGTCCACACCTCCACCACTTTCCTTTCTTATTTGCTCATTAGTGTGGACCTGCCCAGTCTCAGTTGGTCTCCTGGGTTTCCTGTTGTGAATTTCTCATGGCTCTATCTCTGGTGTGTATCTTCTCTCCTTTCTAACTATCTATTTTGACCCACATGAGTCAGATCATCCTGTTGCCATGCTGCCATCTTGTGCCCCCCCCAATAATTACCTATTAATAAGGAGTAAGCATTTCACTTGTGGAGAGTTAAACAACCAGAACTATTTAAAACTATTAACAAGAACTATTTAAAACAAAATTAAATGGAATTCTTAACTTCTTCGGTATAATGATGTCTTGGTCCCTGTCATTTCTTCAATGCCTAAAATGATTAGGGAAATGTTTCAGTGTATAATTCTAAGTCACTTTAGTACCTACTTGTACTTTAAAAAATTTATTACAATTTGTAATTAGTTCTTGACAGATTAAATGTGATTTGTAGATAAAAATCCAAGACCGTTATGATATTCCTTCCCCACTCCCTCCCTGTCTGCTGCTCCCACCCTCTTTCTTGCTACCCTTTTTATTGTTTTTGAGATAACATATTTAAAATCTATTTACAGTAAAATGGCTGAATACCTCACTGAATGAGAAATTTAACAGGTAAAAAGTAAAAGACCCTGTTTTAGTGTGAAATTAGACTATGGCTATAAACAATAATTTAATGGAAAAATGACCACTTCACCCATATACAGTAATTTTAAAATAATTACAGATCATTAAAACATTAATAGTTTAACATTCTTAGCCATTGGTTTGATAAAGATATAAATCTATAAAAACTATAAACCATAAAAATATAACTTATTCCAGTTAGAAGATCTTTACCCCTAAATTCTCCCAACGTATGTACAAAGATTTAATTGTTCTTACTCTAATGATGTCATGAGACATTGTGTTTTCCTTCCTGACTTGTTCACTCTTTTAGGAAATTGAAGAAGAACTGATAATGAAAAATTCCAATGACTTATTCTTTCCTTCCCTTTCAGACTGCCATAAAAGCATACTTTACAAAATTCAACTTAAGAATAAACTACAACTGGGGTCAGTGCTATGGCGTAGCTGGTAAAGCCGCTGTCTGCAGTGCCAATATCCCATATAGATGCCCATTTAAAATCTGGCTGCTCCAGTTTCCATACAGCTCTCTGCTATGACCTGGAAAGGCAGTAAAATATGGTCCAAATCCTTCGCCCCTGCACCCACCTAGGGGACTAGGAAGAAGCTGCTGGCTCCTGGCTTCATATCTGCACAGCTGCGGCCATTGCAGCCATTTGGGGAGTGAGCCAGTGGATGGAAGACCAACTTCTTTCTGCCTCTCTCTCTCTCTGTAACTCTTGAAAAAAATGCCTGTTTAAGTGTTTTGCCCATTTCTTAACTCGATTGTTTGTTTCATTGTTGAATTTCTTGAGCTCTTTATAGATTCTGGCTGTTAATTTTTTTTTTTTTTTTGACAGGCAGAGTTAGATAGAGAGAGAGACAGAGAGAAAGGTCTTCCTTCCATTGGTTCACCCCCCAAATGGCTGCTGCGGCTGGTGCACTGTGCCAATCCGAAGCCAGGATCCAGGTGCTTCCTCCTGGTCTCCCATGCAGGTGCAGGGGCCAAGCACTTGGGCCATCCTCCACTGCATCCTGGGCAACAGCAGAAAGCTGGACTGGAAGAGGAGCAACCGGGACAGAACCGGCGCCCCGACTGGGACTAGAACCCAGAGTGTCGGCACCTCAGGCAGAGGATTAGCCTAGTGAGCCACGGCGCTGGCCAGCTGTTAACTCTTTAAAAGGTGCATAGTTCACAAATATTTTCTCCTCCTGTTCTGTAGGTTGCCTCTTCATTTTGCTGAGTGCCTCTTTTGCGGTGCAGAAACTTCTCAGTTGATGTAAGCCCATTTGTCAATTTTGGCTTTGATTGCTTGTGCTTCTAGGGTCTTTTCCAAGAAGGCCTTCCCTATGCCAATGTCTTGCAGAATTTCCCTAATGTTCTCTAGTAATTTGATGTCATTAGGTCATAGATTTAGGTCTTTGATCCATTTTGAGTGGATTTTTGTGTAAGGTGTAAGGTCCAGTTTCATACTTCTGGATTCAGACATCCAGTTTCCCCAGAACCATTTGTGGAAGAAATTGTCCTTGTTCCAGAGATTGATTGTAGCTCTTTTGTCAAAGATAAGTTGGTTGGAAATGTAAAGGTTGCTTTCTGGATTTTCTGTTCTGTTCCAATGGTCTACAAGTCTGTTTTTGTGTCAGACCTGTACTCTTTTGATTATAACTGTCCTGTAATGTTTTGAAACCAGATATTGTAATGCCTTCAGCTTTGTTTTTGTTGTAACAGATTGCTTTAGCTATTTGGAGTCTCTTTTGTTTCCAAATGAATTTTATCATTGATTTTTCTTTATCTGCCAAGAATGCTATTGGTATTTTGATTGGAATCACATTTAATCTATAAATTGCTTTTAGTAGGATGGACATTTTGATGATGTTGATTCTTGTAATCCATGAACAAGGAATATTTTTTCCATTTTTTAATGTATTCTTCTATGTCTTTCTTTAGTGTTTTGTAATTTTCATCATAGAGATCTATGACATCCTTGGTTAAATTTATTCCAAGCTATTTAATTCTGTTTGGAGCTATTATGAATGGAACTGGTATTAAATCTTCTTTCTCAGCCATAGCATTGTCCATGTATACAAAGGCTACTTGTGGGGAGCAACTGGGAGCAACTCGGACTAGACTAAGTTACTGGAATTAAGACTTATTCTATGCATCTGCTCTCCCACAATATGGCACTGGGAGAGGAGGAAACAGCTTCTACACAGCTGCCTCCAGTTCAACCAATAAACTGTAGGACCTGCTCCTGATTGGAGAGCAGCGTACTCGGCGTGTGGGTAGCAGAGTTGGGATTGGTGGAAGAGGACTATAAAGGAGGAGAGAGACAACATGCACCAGGAACATCTATCTGAAGGAACACCTGAGCAGCCCCCGAGAGAGCTGGCCGGTGGTGTGCCGCTCCCCCGCGGAAGTGGGGAAAGTGGCAGGGGGAACCGCCCTTCCACGGAGGTGGAAGGGACGGTAGCCAACCCGGGAAGAACCAGCAGGAAACCCAGGAAGGGCCGAGCAGACAAAAGAACAGCGCAGGGTCCTGTGTCGTTGCTCCGCAAAGAGGGGGAGCGACATAATGGTGCCGTGACTCGGATATGAAGCCTAGGCAGGGTTTAGTGTCATTCCTCCACGAAGAGGGGGAGCGACAGCTACTGATTTTTCTGTGTTGATTTTAAGGCAGTATAGTTATACTTCAGAAATCTGAGTATGGACTTACCATATGATCCAGCCATACAGCTCCTGGAAATTTACCCAAACCAAAAGAAATCAGCATCTGGGTAGATTATCTGTCTCACATACATTACATCACAATTCATAATTTTTAAGATATGGAATCAACCCAGATGTCCATCACCTACTGACTGGATAAAGAGATTATGGTAATATATACACTATGGAGTACTACTCAGCTATAAAATGAGAAAAAAAATCCTGTGTTTTGCAACAAGATGGAAGCAACTGGAAACCATTATACTTGATGAAATAAGCCAGTTCCCAAAAGAGAGATATCAAATGTTTTCCCTGATCCAAGGTAACTAATAGAGTACCTAAAATGTAATGTTTAGGAGTGAAATGGACATTTTGAGATTCAATGATCATTTATAGCCCTTTTCTCTTCTATTGAGGAAGAGTGGGGTTTTTTTGTATTTATTTTCTTCATACTATTTGTTGAAGTCTTTTTCTTAGTGTAGAGTTAACTATACAATCATTAAGTAAGCTGAAAATAATGTTTATAAAAATTAAGAGTGGGAATGTGAGAGAGAAGGAGGAAGAATGGTTGGAGCCTGGGCAGCAGGAAGGATATGGTAGAGGGGGAAGTATCATTATGTTCTTAAATCTGTACATATGAAATACATTAAACTTGTATAACTTAAAATAAATTAAAAAGCAAATTTAAGAAAAGTATACAGACTGTGACAAGAAAATCAGGATATACACAAATCTTACTATAATTATTTAAAGATACATGAAAAAACCTCAATGAAGATGAAGGAAAAGATGATAATCTGAGTAACATGGAAATAAATGGAATCTGTACAACTAAATACAAAAGTAAACACACATAGCCCCAGCTTCTAGTTGATTTCATCATTTCCCTTTGTGCTAAGTGTTATCAGTTCGGATACTGCCACATACATATGCTGGAACTGAACAAAGATATAAATGTATAACAAATATCATATTCCAGGCATCTCATTATTGAAGTGTAGATCTACAAATAGACAAAGACAGAAAAAATAGAATTACACAGATGGTAAACACGGTTGGAGACGACATTAAGATGTCATTTTTAACTGAATATAGGTACAGGTAATAAACAACTGCATTCCCTTGGTGAAAGATCACATAGACAAATATAAAAAGAGATATATGGATATATTTCTTTGCTCACACGATGAGAAATATAAAAGAAACAAAACCTTACTGGCAATGAACACACCTAGTACTAAGATCTTGATTTCTAATAACATTTAAAGTATCTAGGGTTCTTTGAAGAAGTACTGATTCCAGGACTAGAGTGAAAATTCAGAAACATACAAGATATACCTGAAGCATCTTACACTGTTAGATAGTGAGATTTTCTAAAAGTAAACAATAATAAATGAAAAAGCACAATATATAATAATAGGGTGTTAGGGTGTTTCAAATGGGCACAGGAACCAATTGAGTTACCAATGGCCATAATAGGAATCATTTGAGAAGAAAAGAAGTAAAAGAGTACTGAATTGTAAACTACAGTATAAAATATATAATAAATGATCGAATAAATACACAAATTATAGTGACAAATGGATCATTTACAAAAATTCCAATAAGGTACTTTGCCTTAAATAGTTGGAGCAAAATTTATTTTATATGAAGTATGTTGACCATCTTTTAATTTGATTATAGGTTATAGTCTTATTCTGTTTTCCTGCTGAACTATGGTCTTTTTTAAAAAAAGATTTTATTTATTTATTTGAGAGGTAGAGTTGCAGACAGCGAGATGGAGAGACAGAAAGAAAGGTCTTCCATCTACTGGTTCACTCCCCAGATGGCCTTAATGGCCAGACCTGGCGTGATCTGGAGCCAGCAGCTTCTTCCAGGTCTCCCACACAGGTGCAGGGGCCCAAGCACTTAAGCCGTCTTCTACTGCTTCATAGCAGAGACTGGATTGAAAGAGAAACAACTGGGACATGAACTGGCACCCATTAGGGATGCCAGCATTGCAGACGGAGGATTAACCTATTGAGCCACAGCACCAGCCCCAATGAACTATGATCTTTTACTTTTTATTTGTTGAACTTTTTTTAGTGGAACATTAAGACTTTGAGTTGAATGTAAATTAAAATACCTCAAAAAATTAAGTAAAAAGAAGAGGAACATAAATCCTCACTCCTTAAGTGTGCCTGTGCATGTTGATTTCCATTCAAAGACTACAGTATGTAAAGGGAGGAAAATGTTAACCATTCAGTAGAAAAACTTGAACATTACTACCTGTGCCAGGTAATCAAGGTAAGGATTAATAATTACAAATCATCTGATATCTATACTTGATATGATTGGCTGAAAATGGCAGTTTATATTTGTGATCTTCTCAAAAATACATAAACCCAGTACAATCATGAAAAAAAAAATAAGGAAGTATCAATAGGCATCTTAAAGTATGCCTGATCATTATACTTCCAACCTGTCAAGATTTATCTAAAACAACAAAAGTGATTGAAATTTTCACAGCCAAGAAAGGGTTAAACAGATGTGTCTACTAAATGTGATGTGATCTCCTGGATAAATTCCAGAAACAGAAAAAGGACATTAGAAAAAACTAAGGAAATATGAGTAAAACAAACTTAGTTATAAAAATGTATTTGTGGGGAGCAATCCGGACTAGACTAAGTTACTCGAATTAGGACTTATTCTATGCATCTGCTCTCCCACAATATGGCGCTGGGAGAGAAGTAAACAGCTTCCGCACAGCTGCCTCCAGTTCAACCAATTAACTGTAGGACTTGCTCCTGATTGGAGAGCAGCGTACTCAGCCGAGTTGGGATTGGCGGAGGAGGACTATAAAGGAGGAGAGAGACGGCACGCACCAGGAACATCTATGGGGAACATCTAAGGGAACCCGTGCAGCCCCCGAGAAAGCCGGCCGGCGGTGTGCCGCTCCCCTGCGGAAGTGGGGAATGTGGCCAGGGGGAACTGCCCTTCCACGGAGGTGGAAGGGATAGTAGCCAACCCGGGAAGAACCAGCAGCAAACCCGGGGAGGGCCGAGCAGACGAAAGAACAGCGCAGGGTCCTGTGTTGCTCCTCCACGAAGAGGGGGAGCGACATAATGGTGCCGTGACTCGGATAGGAAACCTGACTCGGATAGGAAACTTAGGACGGATTAGGAAACCTAGAACGGATAGCAAACTTAGGAGGGAAGAAACGGGAAGAATTGGGAAAATATCGGAGAGAGAGACTAGCAAACAGCCTAGGGAAAATACCGGAGAGAGAGACTAGCAAACAGCCTAGGGAAAAGCCGGACGAAAAGGGTGCCGGAAGAAGCTCTTGAAAGCCTAGGCATAGACTCAGATACGGACTACGGGGGGAAGCTGGGAGAAATCTCTAAGGTCGAAAGCGAAAGTGAAAGCTAGAACAAACAGACTCGGACGCGGACTGTGGGGAGAGGCCAGGAGAAATGAGGGAGGAATATCGTTGGAGGAAAACTTAGGGAAACATACCGGGTAGAGAAAACTGTTAGGGAAATTGAAGCCGCGGGGGGCAGGCCAAGGCGGAAACGAAAGCCACTTTGGGATTCTCAAGTTAGCCCGGGAATAGGGGGCGAAAAGTTGAAACTAGAAGCTGAGACGTAAGCCAGATTGGGATCCGTCTGATTAGCCTGGGGAGCAAAGGACGGGAAGCCAAATCGTGGGGCGGAGACGTACGCTGGGTTGAATTCGCCAGGCTAGCCCGGGGAACTTGGATTGAATGCTAGTGGTGGAGACGCAAGCTACGCTGTGTTACTCGCGGAAGCCGCCGCGTGCAGAGAGAGCACGGGGCGTGAGTAGATAGGGAACGGGGCTGGCGTAGGCCGTGGTTCAGACGCGAAAGGGTTAAGCGTGGAGACCGCAGAGCGCGCGAAGCATAGCCGCCCAAAGCCGGGAAGCTGCGCAGATGAGAGAGGCGCGCGGGCTGAAGCAGCGCAGAGCCGGGAACCCGCCGGCGGGGCGAGGTGCCGGGAAGCTGCGGGGATAAGAGAAACAGAAGTTTTAGAAGTAAAGTGAGAGAAATAGGAATGCTGGAAGATAGAAGTAAAATGGGAGAAATAGGAATGCCCGGAGATAGAGAAATAGAGAGAAATAAGGCCTCCCCTCAACATGCCAATTAGAAGGCTTGGATTCGGTCTGCCCGATTAGTGAGGCGATGAGCACCTGGGCGGCTAGCCGCAGGTCACCGAAGACAGGCACGAATTAACATCAGTAAAGCTTCCCCACAATGCAACAATTAGGAGGCTTGGATTCGGTCTGCCTGATTTAAGGCGGTAAGCGCCAGCAAGCAGCTCGACCAGAGTATGAGCTGCAGGTCACCGAAGATAGGCACGAACCAACACTAATAAGTCTCCCCCACAATAAGGCAATGAGAAGGCTTGGATTCGGTTTGCCTGATAGGTTTTGTAAGCCCCTGCGGGCAGAGCAGAGCATGCGCTGCAGGGCACCGAACACAGGCATGCATCAGCGCCTAAAAACCTCCTCACAATGGCGAAGAGAGGACCCGGATTCGGTTTTCCTGATTGATAGGACTTGTAAGAGCCTGTGGTAACTCTAGCAAGTAGAGCAGAGTGTGTGCCGCGGGACACCGAAGACAGGCGCGTATCAACGCTAAAAAATAAAAAGAAAGGGGGATCTGTGGGGAGCAATCCGGACTAGACTAAGTTACTCGAATTAGGACTTATTCTATGCATCTGCTCTCCCACAATATGGCGCTGGGAGAGAAGTAAACAGCTTCCGCACAGCTGCCTCCAGTTCAACCAATTAACTGTAGGACTTGCTCCTGATTGGAGAGCAGCGTACTCAGCCGAGTTGGGATTGGCGGAGGAGGACTATAAAGGAGGAGAGAGACGGCATGCACCAGGAACATCTATGGGGAACATCTAAGGGAACCCGTGCAGCCCCCGAGAAAGCCGGCCGGCGGTGTGCCGCTCCCCTGCGGAAGTGGGGAATGTGGCCAGGGGGAACTGCCCTTCCACGGAGGTGGAAGGGATAGTAGCCAACCCGGGAAGAACCAGCAGCAAACCCGGGGAGGGCCGAGCAGACGAAAGAACAGCGCAGGGTCCTGTGTTGCTCCTCCACGAAGAGGGGGAGCGACAGTATTGATATTAGTTCATTAGTTGTGAAAAAGAACAGCAATAATGGAACATATTAATAGAGGAAACTGTATGTGGGCATGCAATATATGGAGACTATCCCATCTGCTGTGTGCTTCTGTACATCTAAACTATAATAAAAATAATCTTTATTAACAAGCTTAAATTTTAAATGACTTCTATATAATATTCTATAGATAAATTATTTATAGAGACATTCTATTTTAGATGACCTACTTCACTTTTTAATCTCAATTTGCTCTATGATATTTCATGTTAATATTGTTTTGTAGTAATAGTCTATGAAATAGTGACTCTGAACGTTTAAATAAATCTTAGGCTGGTCTAAAAATATTTTTTTAATTATTTATTTATTTGACAGGTAGAGTTACAGACAGTGAGAGAGAGGGACAGAGAGAAAGGCCTTCCTTCCGTTGGCTTACTCCTCAAATGGCCACAATGGCCGGAGCTACGCCCATCCGAAGCCAGGATCCAGGAACCTCCTCCTGGTCTCCCACACAGATGCAGGGGCCCAAGCACTTGGGCCATCCACTGTCCTCCTGGGCCACAGCAGAGACCTGGACTGGAAGAGGAGCAGCCAGGACTAGAACCCGGCACCCAAATGGGATGCTAGTGCCACAGGGAGGATTGACCTAGTGTGCCACTGTGCCTGCCCTGACAAATTCTTTTCAATTTTAGGTGAGGTGGCGTTATCCCCTCCATCATTGATATTAAGGTTCTGAAATAATTAATAGAAATAATATTCAACAGGATTCCTAACTATATCCCACAATGGTTCATGACAACAATGGAACTGTCAGGTTCACTGCAGCAATTCACAATTTCAGTGATGTCTAACAAGAAATAGTTGTTCTTCATTCATGCTACATGCTAACAGCTGTCACCCAGTTGGTGTGGCTTTGTTCTATGCTTGGATTGAATCTGTTACAAGTATATTTTTTTCTGATTCTTAAGTAGAAGGCTAATCTCTCACTCTGAAGTAATCTTGTTATGGTGGAGGACAGGACCAAAGAAGCCTGGTGGAATGCTGTATTCCCTAGTGCTTCTGTTTGGAACTTATTCACTCATTTTCCATTAACTGCTGCTATCACATGGTCAATTTCAAAATCATAAGTACAGAAAATTATATTTCTGATGGAGGGAGGAAAAGAAATGGTGATTTAAACATTCGCTTTATACTGTGGCAATCCAGCACCCTGTAATGCCATGACTATTAATCAGTTATTTCAATCAGTCAACTATTTCTTTGAAATGGGATTAATAGAAAAAATAATTTATCTGGGCTGGAGTTGTGACATTGTGGGTAAAGTCACCACCTGCAATGTCAGCATACTATATTGAGCTTGGAGGAACTGCTTCTCCCTTTATTTTTTTTTAACTTTTATTTAATGAATATAAATTTCCAAAGTACAGCTTATGGGTTACAATGGCTTCCCCCCCCCATAATGTCCCTCCCACCCGCAACCCTCCCCCTTCCTACTCCCTCTCCCCTTCCATTCACATCAAGATTCATTTTTGATTCTCTTTATATACAGAAGATCAGTTTAGCATACATTAAGTAAAGATTTCAACAGTTTGCTCCCACACAGAAACATAAAGTGAAAAATACTGTTTGAGTACTAGTTATAGCATTAAATCTCAATGTACAGCACACTAAGGACAAAGACAAGAAGTATTAGTGTAATTCTTTACATGTTTGGAAGAATTCAGCAGTGAAGATAGTTGGTCATGGATTTTTCTTTAATGGGAAACTTTTACTACTACTTCTATCTCTATGAATTATTGGACCATTTAGGTATCCTATTTCTTCATGATTCAATCCAAGTAGAATGTGTTAATCCAGGAATTTAACCATTTATTCAAGACTATAAAATTTTTGTTCTATAATTGTAAATGGTAATCTGAACCAAATCTTTGTATTTCTATTGGGGTCAGTTGTAAAGATCTAGTTTTTTTCTTTAACTTAATGTGTTTGAATTTTCTCTTTCTTAGCTAGCCTTTCTAAGGATTTGTCCATTTTGTTTGTCTCTACAATACATCTTAGTTGCATTGAGTTTTTGCATTTTTAAACCTTTATGTGATTTATTTGTTATTTTTTCTGATTAATTTTGCATTTATTTGTTCATGCTTCTCTAGTTCCTTGAGGTACAGTGATAAGTTGTTTACTTGCATTCTATCTGCTTTCTTGATAATCATATGATTATTATAAATTTCCCTCTTTGTACAACCTTTGCTATACTTCATAGATTTTGATATATTATATTGCCATTTTATTAATTTTTTGAAAGAATCCACCTTCATTTCTTCATTGATCCATCACTTTTTAAAAGTATGTTGGTTAATTGTCATGTACTGATGTAGTTTCCAGTTTTTCTGGCTGTTGTTTTCTTGCATTGTGGTTAGAAAAAATACTCTAAAAGATTTACATTTTTATTTGATGACACTTGTTTTGTCAGCTACCATATGATCTATCTTATAGAATGTTCAATGTACTGTGAGAAAAATGTGTATTCTGCAACTGTTACTGGATCTTAGCAAAAAGTCTAAGAAGTGATTCGCCAACTGTTGAATGGAACATTCTATAGATGATTGTGTGGTCCAATTGATGTAACAAGTTCAGTGACTTATTTTTTGTTGAATTTCTGTCTGGATGATATGTCCATTTCTGAGGGTGGGATGTTAAACTGACCTTTATTATTGTAATGGAATGCATTTCTCCCTTTTATTCTACTAATTTATTCTTTATGCACTTCTGTGCTCCAGTATTAGGTGCTCACATACCTGCATGTGTTATTTCCTCTTAATAGATTGAGTCCTCCTTCACTCTTTACTTACCTCCTGGTCTCTTTTGATTTAAAATCAATTTTATATAATAGAGTTATGTCAAATATTTATTTTTATTTCTATTTGCATAGAATAACTTATTTCATCATTTTTGCTATGTATCTCTATATAAGCCTTTAGAGGTAAAGTGAGTTTTTTATAAGTAGTATTTGTTTGAGTATTGTTTATTTATTACTATGACCACTCTGTCATTTAATTTGACAATTTAAACCATTTCATATAAGCTATTTGATAAGCAAGGACTTACCACAATCATTTTAATACTTGGTTTATATTCAATGCTTATTGTAATTCCTGTCTTTCTTTCTCCATCTCTTAAATATTCATTTGTGTTTTAGTGATATTCCCTGAAAGTGTATTTTAATTTTTTGCTAATTCATGTTAGTAAGTCTATTATAAACTTTTATTTGTGGTTACCATGAGATTTATAAGAACTTTTGGTCATAATATGCTACTTTGAAAGAATAAGGACTTAACATTAATTATAAATATATGTGGAAAAGCAGAAAGCTAAGAGATAAAAAGCACTAATAAAGGACTCTACAGTTGACTTCCATTTGTCCTCACAAGTTAAGTTTTCATATGGTATTTTACCTCTGTCTAAATTGCCTTCTCTTATTGTTTTAATGTAATTATTTTAGCCTGTATTATACTATACGTTCTCCCTGATCTGTGATAACTAATAGAGCATTTAAAAAGTAATCTATAGAAGTGAAACTGACACCTTGAGATTCAATGCCTTTGAACATCCCTTCCTTGTTCTCGACTGTTGAGAAACAGTTTTCTTTTTTTCCATATTACTTATTGAACTCTTTACTTAATATAGAGTTAATTATATGAATATAAAGTTAATTGAAAATAGATTTTATAAAAAATAAGAAATATGGTACTGGTGCTGTGATGTGGAGGGTAAAGCCAATGCCTACAGTGCCAGCATCCCATATGGGCACCGGTTTGAGTTCCAGATGCTCGACTTCCATTCCAACTCATTGCTATGGTTTGGGAAAGCAGCAGCAAATGGCTCAGTTCCTTGGGCCCTGGTACCCACATGGGAGACCTGGAAGAAAATCCTGGCTACTGGCTTAGGATCAACACGGCTGTGGCCATTGCAGTCATCTGGGGAGTGAAGCAGTGATGGAAGACCTCTCTCTCCCTCTCGCTTTCCCTCTCTCTCCCCCTCTCTCTGCCTCTGCCTCTCTGTAACTCTACCTTTCAAATAAATAAATAAATCTTAAAAAAAAATAAGAATGGGAATAAGGGAGGGAGGAGGAAAAGGGGTGGGAGAGAGTGTGGGTGAGGGAGTGGGTAACGTGGGAAGAATCACTATTTTGCTAAAGTTGTACTTATGAGATGCATAAAGCTTGTATTCCTTAAATAAATGTTTTCTGGGAAAAATGTATGAATGGTATACACACATTTACAGTATTAGAACAATATATGTTTGTTTACATGCTTACTCTAACCATTACATTTTCTACCTTCTGGTATTTTCTTATCTCCTTAGAGCCTTTTTCATTTCAAAGGGGAGAACTGCTTTTGGCATTTCTTGTAAGACAGGTAAGTTGATACTGAATTCGCTCACCTCTTCTTTGAGAATATGTTAATCTCTGTTTATATTCGCACAATAGCTTTTCTGGGCAGAGTATTCTTGGATGACATTTTTTTCCTTTTCATACTGTCAAAGTTCCATCTCATTTGTTCCTGTTTGTAGGTGTTCTGCTTATAAGTCTGCAGTCAGTCAAGTTGGGGCCCATTATAAGTTATGTGCTTCTTTTCTTCTGCATCTTTGAGAATGTTCTTTTTCTCTAAACTTGGAGTTAGTTAAGCTTTTGATTATATGCTCTGGGTCAGATTTTATTAGGATAAATCTGACTGGTGGCGTTTGAGCTATCTGAAACTGAATGGTTATATCTTTTCTAGGATTGTAAATTATCTCTTTGAATATGCTTTCTATCCCTTTGGCATTCTGAAGTCCCTAATGAACTCCAATAACTTGATATTTGCACTTTTCATGCTGTCCTAAATTTCTTTTGCACTTTGGTCATTCCTCTTTATTTTTCTCTAATTCTATATTTTCAAATAGATTGTTTTGAGTCCAGTGATTTTCTGTTTGACCTATTCTGCTATTGATTTCATCATGTTTTAAATTTTGTTTATTTTACTTTTAAGTCTTTGCTTGATTTTTTAAAATTCCATTTATTTATCAATTATATTTATAGTGTTACATTTTTCACTGGGTTCTCTTAACGTTCTTAGAGTTCCTTTAAGACATACATTTTGAAATCTCCAAACATTTGTGATTTTCAATTCCTAGATGGTTGGGTTGAAACTGACATATTGAGACTTATTGTTGTTTATAGCCCTTGTCCATACTCCTGAGGAATGGTGGCCTTTCCACCTACTACTTATAAAATTCTTAGTGGAGGATTAAGCTTTTGATTATAAAGTAAACTTAAAGTATGTCACTGCAAAATTTAAAAGAAAAATAAGAAAGGAGGGAGGAGCGTGGGAATGAGGATGGGAGGAAGAGTAGGATATGGACTTTCATTAGGTTCTTCAGTTTGGAAGGCTATTGTCCAAAAATTAAAAAACAAAATAATACTGGCGAGGATCAGAGAAAATGGTATCCTAATACATTATTGGTGGAAATGTAACCTACCACAAATATTATGGAAGACAATATGGAGATTCCTCAGAAATCTGAAAATAGATCTACCATATGATCCAGCAATCTCACTTATGGGAAATTTACCTAAATTAAATGAAAATAGCATATGAAAGAGTTATCTGTACCCCAATGCTTGTTGCAGCTAAATTTGCAATAGCTAAGACTTGGAATCAATGCATAAGACCATCAGTTGATGACTGGGTAAAAAGGGGTGGTATATATACACAATGGAATATTAATCAGCTGTAAAAAAATGAAATCCTTTCTATTGTAACAAAATAGATGCAACTAGAGGCCATTATACTTAGTAAAACAAACCAGTCTGCAAAAGACAAATATATGCTTTCTCTGATATATGGTAGTTAATATACAAAATATACAAAAATTATATAAGAATGAAACTGGTATTTTACGGTTTGATTGTTTTTAGCCTTTGTCTGCATACCTATGGAATGGTGGTCATTCTACTTTTTACTTGTTGAACATTATGGTTAGTGGTGCATTAATCCTGTGAATATAAAGTAAATCAAAATTCTCTTAATGCAAAAATTAAAGGAAATAAAGGAAGTAAGTATGGAGGAGGTACTGAAGAGGGGGGAAGGAAGGAAGTATGCTTTGCTTCTTAGAGTTGCATATATGAAATACATGAAACCTGTTCTCTTTATATTAATAAAAATTTAAAAATGGTATACATAAAATTGTTTCCTTTATATAATAAAGAAAAAACACAGAGTATTATAGCATCATTTCCAAGATGTAACTACAAAGATGGAATCATCTGAACAAATATTTTAGTGTTTGTATTAGTGTACTCTTAGCATGATAGTTGAATGACAATGATATAGTTTGAATATTTTTAAACAATTCATTTGAATAGATTTCATAAGATCATCTATCACACCAAATATTAACCTGTATATGTAAGAAATAGCATATATATTGGTAATATATGTATTCAAATAATTTTTTACTTGAAAGGCAGAGTGGCAGTGAGATGGACAGATAATAAATAGATGGGTAGATGGATAGATGGATTGACTGATTGATCAATCTTCTATCCATTGATTCACTTTTAAAATGCTCACACAGCCAGGGTTGGACCAGGCCAATGCTGAGAACCTAGAACTCCACTGGAATTCTCATGTGCATAGGAGGTAACAAACTATATCAGACATCATCTACTACCTTGCAGAGCACACATTAACAGGAATCTGTATCAGAAGTAGAGGAAGGACTAAATCCCAGGCACACTAATATGGAATGCAGGTGCTCCAAGTGGTGGTTTTAGCAATTGCACCACAATGCCTGACCTATATATAATATATATTTACATATAATCCTATATATTATATATTTTATTTGTTTATAATTATATTTGACACCTGTTTATATAAAATATTTATTTCTATATATAGTATTTCTATACGTAACAAATTATTTCTATATATGATACTTCTATAGATATGGAATACTAGAATACTACATACTACCAAGTAGGAGATATATATATAGGTATATGTCTATATATAGCATATGATGATATATATGTCTCTCTCTCTCTATATATATATCCTATTTGGTGATAGACACGATTCCAGTATTCCAAGATATAACTTCAAATAAGATTTAATTCTTAACAAATATTATATATAATCCTAAATGAAATTTTACTACTATTTATGACATTTAAATTAATTTTCTGGTAGTCTGGAAATAAGCACAAACATATATATTCACCTGATTTAACAAAAGCAACATTGAAATTCAGCAGAAAAGGTATAGACTTTGAATAGATGATTCCATTTATATATAAAACATGTATTTGTCCCTACATTGCTCTCCACATAAAATTGCATATGTATCAAATATTTAACTGTGAAAATCATAAATTTGAGTTATTGGAATAAAACAGAACATCTTGATGGCTTTTGCATAGGCACAGATTTCTTGTTAGATGAATTAAAACTAACCATAAATTAAATATAATTGATAAACCAGAATAATTAAATCTAGGAACTACTGTTTAGCAGAAAGTATCACTAAGCAACTATAATGCCAATTCATATACTTGAAGAATGTATCTCCAATATATATTTCTGACCAAACAACTCGGTGTATACAGAATATACATGCAAATATACTCCATAAAAAACTCCAATCTCAAATGAAAAAGAACCCAATGGAAAATTGACAAAGAACTAAAATAGTTCACAGAAAATGTCCAAATTATCTGATATTTAAAAGGAGCTTAATTTCCTTAGTGAAGTGGAAATTAAAGCTTTAATTAAACATTATTATACATTTATTAAAATGAAGACTTAAGAAGAAATATACCAAGTTAAATTCTGTAGTATACAATCAATTTTCTCCAACATTTTAGCACTATCTGCTAAACAAAATGTGTATACAATGTAACCCAAGAATATAAATCTAGACATTAGATTAAATCCTATAATGTTCATATTATTTACTTTATGAATTATGCAATTTTAATTTTTATTGTTCATATACCCAAAAGAACTATTTATATAAGTCACCAAATACAATTTTTAAAATTTATTTTCAACTTTTATTTAATAAATATAAATTTCCAAAGTACAACTTTTGCATTATAGCAGCTTTTCTTTCCATAACCTCCCTCCCACCCGCAACCATCCCATCTCCCACTCCCTCTCCCATCCCACTCTTTTTTTTTAAATTTTTTGACAGGCAGAGTGGACAGTGAGAGAGAGAGAGACAGAGAGAAAGGTCTTCCTTTGCTGTTAGTTCACCCTCCAATGGCCGCCATGGCCGGCGCACTGAGGCCGGCGCACTGCGCTGATCCAATGGCAGGAGCCAGGTACTTACCCTGGTTTCCCATGGGGTGCAGGGCCCAAATACTTGGGCCATCCTCCAATGCACTCCCTGGCCACAGCAGAGAGCTGGCCTGGAAGAGGGGCAACCGGGACAGAATCCAGCGCCCCGACCGGGACTAGAACCCGGTGTGCTGGCGCTGCAAGGTGGAGGATTAGCCTAGTGAGCCGCGGCGCTGGCCTTCCCATCCCATTCTTCATCAAGATTCATTTTCAATTATCTTCGTATACAGAAGATCAACTTATTATATACTAAGTAAAGATTTCAACAGTTTGCATCCACACAGAAACACAAAGGATAAAGTACAGTTTGAATAGTAGTTTTACCATTAATATGCATAGTACAACACATTAACGGCAGAGATCCTACTTGGGGAGTATGTGCACAGTGACTCCTGTTGTTGATTTAACAATTAACACTCTTATTTATGATGTCAGTACTCACCCGAAGCTCTTGTCATGAGCTGCCAAGGCTATGGAAGCCTCTTGAGTTCACAAACTCTGATCTTATTTAGGCAAGGCAATAGTCAAAGCGGAAGTTCTCTCTTCCCTTCAGAGAAATGTACCTCCTTCTTTGCTGGCCCGTTCTTTCCGCCTGGAGCTCACTCACAGAGATTAGGTTTTGTTTTTTTTTTTTTTTTTTTTTTTTTTTTTTTTTTTTTTTTTTGCCACAGTGTCTTGGCTTTCCATGCCTGAGAAACTCTAATGAGCTTTTTATCCAGATCTGAATGACTTAACAGCTGATTCCAAGGCCAGAGTGCTGTTTAGGACATCTGCCATTCTATGAGTCTGCTGTATATCCCACTTTCTATGTTGGATCATTCTCTCCTTTTTAATTCTATCAGTTAGAATTAGGAGACACTAGTCTTCTTTATGTGATACCTTTGACACTTAATCCTATCATTGTGATCAATTATGAACTGAATCTGATCACTTTGATTAGTAAGATGGCATTGGTACATGCCACCTTGATGGGATTAAAATGGAATCCTCTGGCATGTTTCTAGCTCTACCATTAGGACTAAGTCTGAGTGAACATGTACTGAATTGTACATCTCCTCCCTCTCTTATTCCCACTCTTATATTTAACAGGGATCACTTTTCTGTTAATTTTAAATGCATAAGAATGATTGTGTGTTAATTAAAGAGTTCAACCAATGGTATTAAGTAGAACAAAAATACTAAAAGGAATAGAATAGTAACTTGTTCCTCAACAGTCAGGACAAGGGCTGATCAAGTCATTGTTTCTTACAGTGTCCATTTCACTTCAACAAGTTTCCTTTTTGGTGCTCAGTTAGTTGTCACCAATCAGGGAGAACATATGTGGCTTATTTCACTCAGCATGATGTTGTCCATATTCCCCCATTTTCTTGCAAATGACCGGATTTCTTTTTTTTTTTTTTTTTTTTTACTGCTGTATAGTATTCTATAGAGTACATATACCATAATTTAATCAGAACTCTTCATGGTATCCCCAACCTGGAAGCCAATCAACTTCTCTACAGTAGAGCATTGAAAATATTTAATTAATACCTACATTGATTATAGATTGTATTAAAAATATACTAACAGGAAAAGTAGACACTAAGAAACACACGTTGTTTTGCTCTCATTATATAAATTACAAAAAAAAAAAAAACTAAAATTATCAAGATGTATAAATGTCAAGTGGTTGTTTCTTCTTGTTTGGGTTAAGTATACCCAAAAGAGATCAGAAGAGATTTCCTGGGTACAGGCTGAGCTCACCAGTTGGTGAAGATTTGATGCCCTGTACACTTATGATATATGTAGATTTCAACTTGCTTCATTAACATATAAAATAATCATCTGCAATGCCATGGAGGTATACATTGAAGACAAATTTTAATATAAATAGTATTTCACTGAATCATCCCCCTTAAATGACAAAAAACTCTTCTGTTCCCATTATGATCATTATCATAGATTCCTCAATTTGCTTGTTTTTTCAAGGAAAAACTGTGATATATGTATGTATATAATGTCTATATTTGAAGTTTATGTGTCAAAATGTTAAAAATTATACAAAAATAGGGGCCTATGCCACAGTGCAGTGGGTTAATCCTCTGCCTGTTGAGCAAGCATCCCATATGGGCACCAAATCATGTCCCAGCAGCTCCTCTTCCATTCCAGCTTTCTGCTATGGCCTGGAAAGGCAGTGTAAGATGGCCCAAGTCCTTGGGCCCCTGCATCCACATGGGAGACCCGGAAGAAGATCTTGGCTCCTGGCTTCGGATTGGCACAGCTCCTGCCATTGCTGCCATTTGGGGAGTAAACCAGCAGACAGAAGACCTTTCTCTCCGTCTCTCTCTCTCACTGTCTGTAATTCCACCTCTCAAATAAATAAATAAATAAAATCTTTTAAAAAATACAAAAATAATAATACAAAAACAAGAAATTTATATAAGAATAAGGTATGTCAATAAACAATAACTTTTGCAAAAGTGCCATCTGTTGCAAATAACCAGCACTTCATTTTTGGAATTGTCATGAAATTTATTCTAGGAAGCTATAAAGTTCAATATTTAATTGGATGGTACAAAAATAAATCTATTGACCTCTTAAAAATACTTAGAGAAATGGTAGGCTTCTTGAAAAAGTACTGACTTCCGAAGATATTTGTCTCTATGAGGGGAGTTTTCAACATGAGTTGCAAAATAAGACACAAAGTTTTATTCAATGCAGATCTAGATGCTGCAGAAACAGAAATGTTTTTTTAAATTAATATAACTCAACAATGGCAGATTGCCAGAAGACTCTCCTTGTGCTATTTGCAATGATTTTGGCATAAATGGTGTATGTGAAGTCTATTACATTAGGTGTTTTTAAACAAAAAGGGCAGGAACAGTTATATAAAGCAGCAGTAATTTAAATGTACCCATAAACTGAAGCACTATGGTTTCCTTTACCCACTAAAATTGAAGGGATTTCTATCATTGCTCATTGTGTCCTAAATGCTTTTGTGATATTAGTCACCAACCTATAATGACCATTTTCAGTTGCACAGTGAGACTTCATGTAATTTTGGAAAAAATAGTATTGTATTTTATTTCTCCCTGCCAGTGTTTACTTCTATGCGTTCATAACACTAGTGATATTTTATATCTAGTTGTATAAAACATAAATTTTTACTTAGATACATGCATAAATGTTATTGCAGTGTATTTGATCCAGTGTATTTGGTAGTTATAAACTAGCTCTTTACCAATTTACAGCAGAGATAATAAATTTCTTCCTAGATTAACAGATTATTTGTATTAATCTGATACAGTTTTGCTACTTAATGACTGTTTTATTTTTTCTTTAAGAAATATTAATGGTATCACTAGCTTTTTTCACAGAGTTTGATAAAATGCTTTTTTTCAACTTTTTTTCATTATAAAGAGAACAGAATTCATATATTTCACAGATACAATTCTTGGAATAAAAACACTTTTAAAGTTAAGAAATACACTATTTGGCAATGTATCTAGAGACAAATCTGGACATCAAAACACTACCAAAAATATTAAGGCTGCAGATTGTTTTAAACTAAATATTAAACAAAAAAAATAATGAAAAATGGAAAAGTTCATTGTCTAATTTGTATCATTTTGTGCTGTGTACATATTTTGATCTATCACAGTATTCAACAGAAATGTCCAATAATTATGTGTTAACAATTTCAAAAAATTATGATCTACTTATCAAAAAAGGGAATTTAATTTTCAGTTGAGATTAGGACTCAAGTTTGTGCTATAGCATTAGATTTGGAACCCAACAACTGACTATGATTGGAACTTGTTTACAACTAAATGTAGGGGGGAATAAGAATAATTTGTAGCAGTTTATAGGTTTGGAAGCTGAATCTCAAAAAGCTAATTTATCCAAGACCATAAGTTTTAGTGACAGGAATAGGGAACCTATTTTCTGCCAGGGCCATTTGGATAGTATAACATCAATTTGTGGGCCATATAATACAATCAACGTAAAGATTAGCCTGCTACAGATTTATAGAATACCAAGTGTCACATGTTATTGCCTTGGCAGGGGCAGAGCAAATTATTTCACTGGCCTTAAATATGGCCCCATGTATTGTAAGCTCCCTATTCTGGGTAGAATAGCTGTCATGAAAGAACAAATTCCAAAATTTTTATATTCATATATTTGCTACCAGGTTGGCATTCTATTTTCAAATAAACTGGCCAACATCTTGTTTAAACTTACCTGAGATGAAAAGAAAAAAAAAATCTAAGATAGAGAGAGTTTTCCTGAAAGTTGCATACCTAGCACCCAGGTTTCAGGATCTTTATGCAACAACAGAAACCCAGTGCAACTAGGGAAGGTAACTTTAGAACCCATATCATTCAGTCATGTGGTCACGCTTCCATTTGTCTCAAGTCCTACAGACACCACAGCACATGAGTTGAACACAGCCTATCCTATTCTTAGTCAGATTATCTCTCTCTCTCTCTTTTTTTTTTTTTTTTTTTTTGACAGGCAGAGTGGACAGTGAGAAAGGGTGACAGAGAGAAAGGTCTTCCTTTCCCGTTGGTTCACCCTCCAATGGCCGCCGCAGCCGGTGTGCAGCGGCCGGCGCACCGCACTGATCTGAAGCCAGGAGCCAGGTGCTTTTCCTGGTCTCCCATGGGGTGCAGGGCCCAAGGACTTGGGCCATCCTCCACTGCACTCCCTGGCCACAGCAGAGAGCTGGACTGGAAGAGGGACAACTGGGACAGAATCCGGTGCCCCCACCGGGACTAGAACCCGGTGTGCCGGTGCCGCAAGGCGGAGGATTAGCCTAGTGAGCCGTGGCGCCGGCTAGTCAGATTCTCTTAACTTACAAGGAGTGAAAGGGAAACATCAATGGAAAGTAAATAAGCAGGTATCCTTATAAAGCAGTCAACAGTACTTGTTTATTAATTTCAGGTATTCTAAATTGCTATAATAAATAACCAAATATATACTCATTTATTTTTGAATTTTGTTTTTAACTGACAAAGAATTGTATACAATTATAGGGTATAGTGTAATGTTTGAAGACATGGAAATGTGTATTACATTGACATCAAGATATTTGGCAAAGATAAGTCTTCATACTGACTTCTAGGAAGAAATCATTTAAATACATGAAATTAATATATTTTTAGTCTATATTGACATAGATATCTAAAATCCATATGTATGTAATCTCTCAAGATAGATAGATTTATAGACATTAAAATGAAGAGAAGAACTTTTTTAAACCAGTCATGTGTGCAGGATTTGTCATACTATTTTAGTTTTATTAACTCAAAATCCATCTGACCCTATTGCCTCACCCCTGCCAGGCAGTAGGAAGGTCAGTCTTAGACATGCTTTGGGATTCTGAAATTCTTCTATGGAGCACATTCTTCAGTGCCACCTACTACATAATCCAATTCAGAATTTCTAAATTTTATGAATGGTATGAATGATTTCTGAACACTATGAATGAAATATACATAGCAGAGTTATGTATATTTTGGGAATATGTATATTGTGGGATTCCATCTTGTTTTTTAATTATTTTTAATAATGCAGAATGGTGATCTAAAGGCCTTTTAATAAAAATATCTTTCACATAAAATTAAAGGTAATTTAAGTCCTTTTAAAATTAAATTTTCCCAATCTTACATTGCCGTATGTTTTAATGTTATCTGTAGACATAATCTTCCAATTTTAACAGTGAAGATAACTGTAATTATCATTCCCCCACTGAATTTCTACAAGAGGAATAGTGTCACTTGTGTTTTTAATTCAGACTGTGTAAATAGTTAATGGATTTAGCTCCTTTTAAAACTTTAAAATTTTAATTCTTTCATTTACATGAACTTCTGGTTTAAACCTATGTTCATTGGCATGTGAATGCTAACACTTTCTACCTGAAAGTTAAAAGTTTCTATCACACAAGAGAAGGAGTTAGCAGGTAGAATTGACATCTATAACTACATGGAATTATAAATAATGTTTTGTTATCAAAGATGATTTCGATTATAAGAGTTCAACAATTCCATACTGCAGAACACGTGTTAAGCAATGAACTGCTCAGTCTAAAACTTTACCTCACACATCTTTCGTGTGTTTTACCACAATTTCATTGAACCTCAAAATTTTGCATCTTACCCATTTCATATTGGGAACATTTGCAGCCATCATTAGGTACAGTTTTGAACAAATATGAAAGAGCAAATAAATGAAGAATATAGTGCAGAGTAAAGCTCCAGGGACAGAGTATATGGCATAGGAAAAAGGGAAGATAAACAGGTTTCTACAAGAAAGATGGTGCAGCCATTATAGTAAAGACAAGTTATCTCCAAGTTTTGCCAATTTGCTTTGAAATTACACAATACTTCTAGATTGATATATTCAAACTATATCAGGTGATTAGAAAGTTCAAAACAAACATACCAAATTATAAATTCTCTAAGAATATATTCCATGACCATATTCTAACTCACAGTACTCATACTAATGTGATAAAGTTGTTCTCATATTTCCTGATAATCATTTTACAATTGCTCAGCATTCCTTCAGAAAAACTTATGCACTTAACGGATAGACTTTTGAAGCACTTCATGAATTTTAATTTAAGAAGTGATGTGAAATGTTGTCGCTCCCCCTCTTCGTGGAGGAGCAACACAGGACCCTGCGCTGTTCTTTCGTCTGCTCGGCCCTCCCCGGGTTTGCTGCTGGTTCTTCCCGGGTTGGCTACTATCCCTTCCACCTCCGTGGAAGGGCAGTTCCCCCTGGCCGCATTCCCCACTTCTGCAGGGGAGCGGCACACCGCCGGCCGGGTCTCTCGGGGGCTGCACGGGTGTTCCTTCAGCTAGATGTTCCCCATAGATGTTCCTGGTGCATGCCGTCTCTCTCCTCCTTTATAGTCCTCTTCCGCCAATCCTAACTCGGCTGCCCACACGCCAAGTACGCTGCTCTCCAATCAGGAGCAAGTCCTACAGTTAATTGGTTGAACTGGAGGCAGCTGTGCGGAAGCTGTTTACTTCTCTCCCAGCGCCATATTGTGGGAGAGCAGATGCATAGAATAAGTCTTAATTCGAGTAACTTAGTCTAGTCCGGATTGCTCCCCACAGATCCCCCTTTCTTTTTATTTTTGGCGTTGATACGCGCCTGTCTTCGGTGTCCCGCGGCACACACTCTGCTCTACTTGCTAGAGTTGCCACAGGCTCTTACAAGTCCTAACAATCAGGAAAACCGAATCCGGGTCCTCTCTTCGCCATTGTGAGGAGGTTTTTAGGCGCTGATGCGTGCCTGTGTTCGGTGCCCTGCAGCGCATGCTCTGCTCTGCCTGCAGGGGACTTACAAGACCTATCAGGCAAACCGAATCCAAGCCTTCTCATTGCCTTATTGTGGGGGAGACTTATTAGTGTTGGTTCGTGCCTATCTTCGGTGACCTGCAGCTCATACTCTGGTCGAGCTGCTTGCTGGCGCTTACCGCCTTAAATCAGGCAGACCGAATCCAAGCTTAATATTGTTGTATTGTGGGGAAGCTTTACTGATGTTAATTCGTGCCTGTCTTCGGTGACCTGCAGCGCATAAGCTGCTAGCTGCCCACAGGTGCTCATCGCCTCACTTGATTAGGCAGACCGAATCCAAGCTCTCACACCGCAGCGTTGTAGGGAGGCCTTTTCATCTCTCCATTTCTCCATCTCCGGGCATTCCTATTTCTCCCATTTTACTTCTATCTTCCAGCATTCCTATTTCTCTCACTTTACTTCTAAAACTTCTGTTTCTCTTATCCCTGCGGCTTTCCGGCGCCCGCCCCGAGACTGCTTCTCGGCGGCTTCCCGGCTCTGAGCCGCTTCAGCCTGCGCTTCTCCGATCTGCGCGGCTTCCCAGCTTTGCGCGGCTTCCCGGCGCCTCGCCCCGCGGCAGCTTCACGGCTCTGCGCGGCTTCCCGGCGCCTCGCCCCGCCGGCAGCTTCACGGCTCTGCGCGGCTTCCCGGCGCCTCGCCCCGCCGGCGGGTTCCCGGCTCTGCGCGCACGCTCCGCGGTCTCCACGCACTTCGCGCCCGCACCACGGCCTTGCGCCAACGCCCCGTGCTCTCTCTGCACGCGGCGGCTTCCGCAAATGTTTCCGCCACCACCGGCATTCAGTCCAAGTTCCCCGGACTAACCTGGCGAATCCTGGCGGCCCACGTCTCTGCCTCTGGTTCCAGATCTTCGCCTCTTGCTCCCCGGGGTGACTTGAAGAATTTCAAGGTGGCTTATATCTCCGCCTCGGCCTGCACTCGCGGCTTCATCCTCCCTAACATTTCTCTCTACCCGGTATGTTTCCTTAAGTTTTCTTCCAACAATATTCCTCTCATTTCTCCTGGCTTCTCCCCACAGTCCGTATCCGAGTCCAAGCCTCCTCCAGGTTTCACTTTCGCTTTCAGTCTCCTAGCTTCCCCGCCATAGTCCACATCCGAGTCTATGAAAGCTTTCACTTTCGCTGTCAATCCTAACTTCTTTCCCACAGTCCATATCCGAGTCTATGCCTAGGCTTTCAATAGCTTCTTCCGGCACCTTTCTCGTCTGGCTTTCCCCTAGGCTCTTCGCTAGTCTCTCTCTCCGGTATTTTCCACTTCTTCCCGTTTCTTCTCTCCTAGGTTTTCTATCCGTCCTAGGTTTCCTATCCGAGTTAGGTTTCCTATCCGAGTCACGGCACCATTATGTCGCTCCCCCTCTTCGTGGAGGAGCAACACAGGACCCTGCGCTGTTCTTTCGTCTGCTCGGCCCTCCCCGGGTTTGCTGCTGGTTCTTCCCGGGTTGGCTACTATCCCTTCCACCTCCGTGGAAGGGCAGTTCCCCCTGGCCGCATTCCCCACTTCCGCAGGGGAGCGGCACACCGCCGGCCGGGTCTCTCGGGGGCTGCACGGGTGTTCCTTCAGCTAGATGTTCCCCATAGATGTTCCTGGTGCATGCCGTCTCTCTCCTCCTTTATAGTCCTCTTCCGCCAATCCTAACTCGGCTGCCCACACGCCAAGTACGCTGCTCTCCAATCAGGAGCAAGTCCTACAGTTAATTGGTTGAACTGGAGGCAGCTGTGCGGAAGCTGTTTACTTCTCTCCCAGCGCCATATTGTGGGAGAGCAGATGCATAGAATAAGTCTTAATTCGAGTAACTTAGTCTAGTCCGGATTGCTCCCCACAAAATGTTAGAATTGTTTCAAGTGTATGCCTTTTCATGGGACTATCTCTTCTTATCAATAAAAGGGCAAGATTTATTGTTATATATCCAAGGGCACAAACACACTTTGGAATGTTGACTTTTTGGAAAAGCAGGAATAAAGTAAGGATTCTAATGCTTGAGAAAAATATTTAAGGAGAATTGTGTTTTGAAGATTTCTTTTAGAAAACAATCATTCCAAATCTTGGAGAAGATAAGCATGATATGTAAGGAAGAAAGTGAAAGAGATGGGGGCGGGCATTGTGACTTAGCAGGTAAAGCCTCCACCTTTGAGTTGGCATCCCATATGCATGTTGGTTGGTGTCCTGGCTTCATGATCCAGCTCCTTGCTAATTGCACAGGAAAAGCCATGGAAGATGGTCCAAATGTTGGGGCACCGATGTGGGAGACCCTGATGAAGCTCCTGGCTACAGCATCATCCAAAGTTGGCTATTGCGACCATCTGGGGAATGAACCAGCAGATGGAAGATTCTCCCTCTCCCTCTCCCTCTTCCTGCCTCTCCCTCTCTGACTACTTCTAAATAAATAAATATTTAATTTTTTCAAAGTAGAAGAAATGGAAAGGGAAGCTGAGCTGGATTCCAGAAATGATTTTCACCTAGGAGGTAGCTTCATCAGAAACTAAGAGAGCTATAGCTCCAGACCCCAAGAATGATAACATGAAATGAAGTTAGAAAGATCTGAAGGCAGAAGCAGTCCATAACTTGAGGACATCTACCAGTTGCATTTTGTAGAACTGAACATGTCAATAATAAACACAAGAGCATACTTCTTGACTGTACCCCAATATTTTATGTGTGGTTTTAGTAAAATTATATTTAGATAGAAAATATGTGCATATGTTTCTTTAGAAATTCAAAATGTGGATAGAAAGGAGGTTTGCATTTGATGATCATAATCTTGGCTTAGCTTACATTATCTTCCTTTCCCACCCTAATGATGGGTATCATTCCTTTACACTATTTATCACCTTACTAATTTCAGAAATCATGTCTTTCACTTTAGGTCTCTGAACCAAATAGTTAAAAAAATGAGGAATATATACACAATGGAATATTATTCAGGTATAAAAAAGAATGATATTCAATCATATGCAGCAAAAAGGATGCAACTGGAGGACATAATATAAACTGAAATAAACCAGATCCTGAAAGAAAAATACTGCATTTTCTGCCTTAGATGTGGGAGCTAAAATTATAAAAAAAAATTATGTGTGTATCAGTATTGCTACAAATATAGTTTTGTAAAACTTGGTTTACAACTTCGTCAAACCAATGGTTAAGAATGTTGAACTGTGATAGTTTTAATGATCTGTGATTACTTTAAAATTTACTGTAGATAGGTAAAATGGTCATTTTTCCATTCAATTCTTGTTTACAGCCATTGTCTATATTCTCACTGAACTAGGTTTTTTGCTTTTTATTTTTTAATCTTCTTATTAGGTGAAGTAGTAAGCCTTTTTACTGTAATATGTTATTAAAATATGTTATCTCAGAAACAAAAAAAGGAGAAGGAAAGAGGGAGGGAGGGAAGAAGAGGGAAGCAAGGAAGAGAATAGCCTTATGTTCTTAGAATTTTACAAACCACATAGAATCTGCAAAATATTAAAATGAATTTTAAACAACAACAACGAAAAAGACTTCCTCACAAATAGAGTAACATGTTTGAAGTATATTAAAATTTTGATCTAAAAAGATAACAAAAATAATTACTTAAATCTTTTATCCATTTATCAGCCAATTCTGATAACTAAAACAGCAAAATATTTCCAAATTTCTATCAACACAATAAAAACTACAAATCCAAAGATTAATGAGGTAGTATTTGATATTTTCATAGACATAATGAAACATAATGTCAAAAGTTTTATTCGTTTTACCTTTGTCATCTGACTAACTTTGTAGCATCATGATTTACTACCTCCATACAAGAGTAATTTATAGAGGATGCCTTAGAACCTCATTATATGACATCAATAACTCAGTACTATTCTTGCAAAAGACCACATAAAACTCTAATACCTGGGACATGCAATCCCTGGAATGGCTTTTAAAAACCCTTCTATTACCTAATGCCAGGAAATAGCTTCCTATATTTCATCACGAAATGCTGCAAACTCAGTACTGTTGACAGATGCAATTAAAGCAAAAGTCGCTGGCCTTCTATATATCTATTATCTGATCAGCAGAACTTGAAATGGCTACATCCCATCAAGACGGGCCTCACTAGATTCACTAAAATTCTGGTTCAGGACAATGAAAAATTAACACCTATCACTGGAATGATAAATACCATCAATGTGTGTCACCACCACTTAATATTGCCATCTTAATATTTACCACTAGCACTAGCCTTGGAAGTTACAGCAACATCGTTAAGAACTGATGATGGGAGAGTAACCAACTAAAGCCTATTTTTCCTCTTAGAGTAGCTTGTTTGTGGAAACTGTCCTGTATTCCTGAATTCACAGAGTGTTCTCCAGGATATCAGTTTACCTGAATCTTCAGCCATCTCTGTATTCGACATGTTTTCAGTTTAGATTTTACTCTTGGCACAGATTTTACCTTACTCATTTGTTTCTGTCATTTACTACTTCTGTATTCTCAAGTAGAGATTGTTCTATCCCATTCATGAAACAAGCTTAAACTAGGAGCTTCAATAAGTTCATAGAATATAGAATTAAGTTTATCTGATGCAAAATTGAAAGTAATGCATCAGCTTTTCATAATACAAACTTTCCATGAAATTTGGGAAGACATTTCATTGTAAAAATTAAAGTTTATGATCAAAAAATTAAGGAGGCTCATACCTAAATTCTATACATACATGATTTATTGTACACTATGCTTATCTTACAAAAATGGGATTTTCCTTCCTGCAGAAGATGTTCCTAAGATATTTCTTTTTACATTTTGTCTTCATCATTTAATTGCATCTAGTTTTATTGGAGCATCCCAAAATACTTCCTGATTTTTCAAAGTTTTTCTGCCACTGGTCAACAAACAGCAACCAAAATAGGAGAAAGAATTCTTGTTTTTTTCTTTTTCTTAAAATTTATTTGACAGATTGAGTTATAGACAGTGAGAGAAAGAGACAGAGAGAAAGGTCCTTCCCTCCGTTGGTTCACTCCCCAAATGGCCAATCCAAAGCCAGGAGCCGTGTGCTTCCTCCTGGTCTCCCACGCGGGTGCAGGGCCCAAGCACTTGGGCCATCCTCCACTGCCCTCCCAGGCCACAGTAGAGAGCTGGACTGGAAGAGGAGTGACCAGGACAAAATCCGGTGCCCATATTGGATGCCGGCGCCGAAGGCAGAGGATTAACCAAGTGAGCTACGGTGTCGGCCCCCAGAATTCTTGTCTTTTAAGTATCTAGACTGAATTCCTATGACAACCATGACGACATGCCTACATATCTTCCTCTTTTCAAATTCAGAGGAGTTTAAAATAAACATTTCTCTCTCTCTCTTTTTTTTTTTTTTTTTTTTCCATTTGACAGAGTTAGAGAATAAGAGCGAGAGACAGAAAGGTCTTCCTTCCGTTGGTTCACCACCCAAATGGCCGCTATGGCCGGAACTGAGCTGATCCGAAGCCAGGAGCCAGGTGCTTCTTCCTGGTTCTCCATGCAGGTGCAGGGGCGCAAGCACTTGGGCCATTCCCCACTGCCCTCTTGGGCCACAGCCGAGAGCTGGATTGGAAGGGGAGCAGCCGGGACTAGAACACGGTGCCCATATGAGATGGCACGCGACACAGGAGAAGGATTAACCAAGTGAGCCACGGCTCTGGCCCCTGAAATAAACATTTCTAAAGCACAGTGTCTGCTGCATTGCTTACATGAATCCCCATCACGTAAGTCAGGTAAACTCAATTCAGAAAAACTTCCACCAATTTTCCTTTTTTAAGGACCATGCTTTACTGAACTAATCCCAATTCTCCAATCCTATTCCTTTTCCATTATCCCACTAGTCCATCCTAATTGTACCATTAAAGCAGGGTTGAAGCTTTGAAAAGAATGTAGCTTCCCCAGTGGAACTTAGGTTATAAGGAAAAAATTGTTGCTAAATGGGCTCCATGGGCCTGAGAAGTCTTTCCTATCAAATACCTTGTGTATCAAAATTAGCAATTCTTTCTATTTTTGTTACGTAAGATCATTATCCCCTGTTATAATGTAAGTAGAAGTTTTCATAAGTGAAAAACATCTAATATAGCTAATAGATTCTAGAGAGGGAAATAATAAAAATAAATAGGAGAGAGATTTTGATTTTAAAGTTATATACATTTGTGGGTATATTTATGTATCTGCATATTGGTATATCTTCATTTTTGTGTGTATCTAGTATTTCTATATGATGAAAGAAAAGATTGTATGGCTTAAAAGACATATATTACATACATAAGATGTTTCTATGTGATAATAAAAATAAATACAACTTTTGAAATCCAAGCATCCTTTGAAATATATAGAAAAATTTCTTAAGTATTTGTTGCTTTGTGATAACTTAAATATAATATTTGGCTTTGAAAATAATGGAGGTGCAGGTTTGGGTACAGTGATTAGTTTGTCACTTGGGTTGCCCACATCCCACACTGAAGGGCCTGTTTCAAGTCCACTTCCTATCCAACTTCTGCTAACACACACTGGAAGGCAGCAAAGAATGACTCAATTACTTGGGTGCATGGGAGACATAGATTGAATGAGAGGCTGCTTGCTTCAGCGATCCCATCCCTAGCTATTGCAAGATTTTGAGCAATGAACAAATAGATTTTCGTACTTCAATTGTTTCTGTATTTCTTCCTGTCTTTCTTTCAAACAAAATTAAAACAAAGAAAAATCAAAACCAATATCATTTATACATCATGTAACGAATACTTCCAATAAACTTAATTTACAAATGAAAGAGGCTCTGAAACACTAAAAATATGAAAAGATGTCAGACATATGTGTATATTTGTTCACTGATGCTATTCAAGAGAGAACTAGGAACATCTAAAGTAATTGCAATTTTTAATTCTACAACACGATTCAGAATTTTTAGAACAGATAGCAGAAAATGAAATACTTGACTTTTTCAGGAAAAAAAATAAAGCTAATGATAGATGGTTCCAGGACACTTATGCTCCATCCATTTTAAAAATGGTATGGTTTTATAATTAGAATATTCTAATTGATTTGGAAATGCATAGCTGGAGATTATCTTATAAAGATAAGAAAAGTTTAGATCTTTTTTATGCATTCCTTTTAATTATGAATAAGACATTAGTCTTCATTTTTATACCTGAGGTTTTAATATTGTTATGCATATTATTCTTAAACTGTAAGGAGGAACAGTTGTAAAGTTTGGCATAGATAATTTGGAAGTCTAGTAAATAGGCCAGAGCCGTGGGTCACTAGGCTAATCCTCCACCTGCTGTGCCGGCACTCAGGGTTCTTGTCCCAGTCGGGGTGCAGGTTCTGTCCCGGTTGCTCCTCTTCTAGTCCAGCTCTCTGCTGTGGCCCAGGAGTGCAGTGGAGGATGGCCCAAGTGCTTGGGTCCTGCACCCACATGGGAGACCAGGAGGAAGCATCTGACTCCTGGCTTCATGATTGGCACAGCACACCGGCCATAGTGGCCATTTTGGGGGTGAACCAACAGAAGGAAGACCTTTCTCTCTGTCTCTCTCACTATCTAACTCTGCCTGTCAAAAAAAAAAAAAAAAAAAAGGAAGTCTAGTAAATAACAAGAATGGTTTATTCATTATCTCTAAATGAGAAGCTCTGGGATTAACAATAAAATTCCTCATTTTAGAAAGCACTAATCTGGGGTTAAAGGGTAACTATCACTAAAGAAAAGAGTGTAGGGGCCAGAACTGTGGTATAGTGGGTGAGGCCACCGTTTGTACAGCCGGCATCCCATATAGGCACAAGTTCAAGTCCCAGTTGCTCTACTTCCAGCTCAGCTCTCTACTATGGCCTGGGAAAGCAGTGGAGGATGGCCCAAGTGCTTGGGCCTCTGCACCCGTGTGGGAGACCAGGAGGAGACTCCTGGCTCTAGCTTCCAGTAGGTGCAGTTCCAGTAGTTGTGGCCAGCTGGGAAGTGAACCAGAGGATGGAAGACCTCTCTTTCTCTGCCTTTCCTCTGTGGAACTCTGACTTTCAAGTAAGTAGATAAATCTTAAAAAAAAAAAAAAAAAGAAGAATGTATTAATCTGTGTTAAACTGAAAAGAGAAGTTGTTTTATGTCCCAGGGAACCAATTCTTCTGTCATTATCTTACTAGCTTTTGGCTTCAAGTTCCCTGAGTTGGGTTTCTACTAAGGATTGTATTGAAACCAATTGGTTGATAAATTTATCTTATAGCTGAGTCAAGCTTTAGATACTTTTTTAAAATATCATCAATGACAAATTATTATTTATTATGGATAATTATGAAGATGTTTATTCTGGTTTGAATGTTTTCATTTTTCTAACTAATATACTCGAAATCTTACTTTAATGAATTCCACTAAATATTCATTGATATTCACATGGGTATTTTCCCTCCACAGTAATGGATTGTTAATTCTTCACTTTTTCCATAAATTCAACATTTAAAAGCATTTTATATAGGCATGAAATTCTTTATGTTGTAGCTTTAGGAGTTTGGAAGGGACCAGTGTGGTGTTGGTTCACTGAGTTGTTGGCACTGGGCACTGCCGCAGTGATCTCCGTGTCCTTCAGCATCTGCCAACGATGATGTAATCGATCTGATGCCATCTTTTGGCCCCGGGGCATCTATGATGCATTTCAGGTGCAAATGTGGTACCCATAAGTACACTGCTGCTTGGCCCAATTTTAAGGATGCTGGACAATAACTGTTATCATTCTCAATCGTATATGATCTGCCACAGGTTGAACTACTAGTTGTAATTTATACAGGGAAATGTAATTCAAGGTAATATTAGATTCCTACAACATTGTGAATAATTGCCTAGATCTTACTGTAATATTCTCATTTACCCAAACATTCTTCATTATCCTTATTGTTCATATGCTAATAACTTGTTCTGATCTCTAAAAAGCTGGGATATGATTAAAAGGTCATCATTATCTTTAGGTATGCCTATGAGTTTTTAGAGATTGGCTTGAATATTACTTTCAAAGAAAGCACTAAAATGACAATGATATATCTATGCTCCATTATTATTGCACTAAAATCAGTTTTACATTCTCATCTTTGAATTTTTTCTTGTTTCTGCTTTCATATTTTTTAAATTGGCAAACAACTTCTTTCAGATTTATGTTTCTAAAATTTTTAGACTTTTATGTTTACAAGGTTAATCCATCAAATTAACTTTATTTGAGAAAAGAAGGCTAATTAAAAGCATAGTCACATTCAGTATATGTTAAATTCATCAATGTTAACTTCAAGAATGCCAATTTCAAGATCAAAGTCCAAAACATTTTTATGTTCACTTTCACATAAAGATTCATCTCATTATAATTTCAACTTTTGAAGGTATGGTAGTTATTTTATTTTGGGTGTCAAATAACAGAAATCTATTCCTTCAGCTTTGTGCTAAATGGGAATTTGTTATTAGGACAGAGAAACATCCCCTGAGAACACTGGCAAAATGCACCTGACACAGTGGATGGGCTGAACCAAAGTCTGAAGAGCAAGGTGTGTGGCAGTCTGCTCCACCTACAAGTATTACCTTAAAGAACTTTGCCTCCTCCATTTTGCTCCAATGTAAAATATTTCTTCTTGTTACACTTTCTCCTTTCAAGAATATTTTCTTTTTAGATACTTAGCAGAATTTCAATTGATTACATATTTCCTCAATGAGCATGTATATTTTATTACATCAGTTTATTGTGTCTGTTTCACTGAAGTTAAGCTCTCAGAAGGCAAGGATTCTAGCAAATTTTTCAAAATTGCTATCAAAATGATAATTCCAAAACACAGTATCACTGAACAAGACATAATTATATTTATATAATACAAAAATGTAAAATCATTTTAATAAGGAACTTTGGACATTAGACAATATATAACAATACTATTCAGCCCATTTTTGACCATGTGCCATATATATTTAAACTATAATTTCTTATGCTTACAACTGACCCAACCACCTGATTTCTGGTGCTTCATGTATTTCTCAGGTAGTAACACAGAAGTGGCCTGACTGGAATCTCTAGTTACTAGCAAGGACAGCAAGAATGAATAGTTCTCCAAAAGCACCCAAGAACAAAAAGTCAGTTGCCTTCAATCACTCATATGCAAGAGCACTTAATTTTATCAGTGGGCATTTTAGATGGTGTCCTTCAAAGGAAAGAGTTGATTATAAATTCTCTCTAGTCTGGAATGAATGTAGAAAAAAAGATTGTTCTTTCCAATTATCTTTCCTATTTGACCAGATGTCACACTGAAAAATTTGTCCATGCTTGTGGTATTAGTTGAGACTATGGCAGAAATTACAAACACAAAACAGATGCTTATTAAAGCCCTCCTGATTATTTTATGAACGAAATATTTACTCTTAATTTTAAATTAAAATAAATTGTAGTAGTTGCAAATTTGGACTGGTCACATGGAGTGACTTCAGGCATGACTGGCTCTAACCATGGGGAAGAATACTAGGATTGGATGGGGGTGGTTTTGTTGAGTCACATCCACCCCATGAAAGCAGGTATAAGAACCTGGTTACATACTGAATGAGGAAGTTGGGGCTTATGGACAAGAATATGGGGAAGGACACCAGTGAAGTAGAAGTGCTTACCGTGAAGTATCGGTGCTCAAAGGGAAGATATTCTCATTCAATCATTTCCAGAAAGAACACATCAAGCCCCGGATGTCATATGAGATTTGATTCAGGTGCTTACCCTCACTGAGATAAAACAACCACCGTCACTCCTGTTTCCCTAGGAGTGTGCTAGCAGATGGAAAGCTTTTCCAGTAACATCTTGAGAACACAAAGTATCCTAATACATATTAACTCATTTTCCTGGAAGCTCCTCTTCCATCACTCTGAGATCCAGGGCATCCTTCTGCCTCTCACACATGTTCTAATTGAGACACCTTCAGTGAGCCTACTTTCAGATCTTCTTTTGCTGGCCAAAGAATAAAAATCAAAGAGTATGCTCTCTGATGAGGTACTCTAATAAAAAGCCAAGATAATAGCCTAAGCATGGAGTTTAATATACAAAATTATTTCTACCTCCTGATATTGCCTTATTCAACCGTGCGATTTGGACACTGTTTCACCCTGGTGTACAGCCATCTCTTCAAATAATTAATAATGTAAGTCTATTCTGTCTTGTATGGATCCATTTCTCCTACATCTTTGTTGACAGCATGAATCAAAGGAACCCATCCTAAAAGCATGCTCAGAATATATAAAAAACATAACTTCTACTGGTGGAAGCAAAGACAAGGATCTTTCCTCTTGCCAAGCATATCTTTTAGCTCTGGCTCCGAGAATCATTTTATTTTAAGCAAATGAGTTCTTGTTTGACAAGAGAGAAGTGAATGCTCATCATCAATCAAGTCAATGAGGGAAAAATCATACTTACGTTGAACTGTAATAATTTCTGGGGCCAATTATTAGGTGCCAGACCACTTGAGCTTTCCAACACTAGGTGAGTGACTTAAAAAATGAGAGTTCTAGATTCTAGCAGGGAGTAAAATAACATAAAAATTGAAAAGGACTTTAGAAAGAATGCAGAGGCTAAACAGTCAAGTGTAGCCCCATTACAGTAGTTTAACACAGACAGGCTAAGACGATAAATAAAGTATTGAGAATATACTAAGACTACAATTGTGCTTTAATAAATTGCATGGGATAATTTGAATAGAAATCCTTATGAAGATATGAGAGCACATAATGAGAGAAATAGGCCTAAGAGTATCTGAGGAGGAGGGTAAATCTAGAAATAGGACATAATTCATCACTAGAAAGAGAGCAGGGAAGGGAAGCGGAAGAGGAAAGGGAGGGGGTAAAAGGAAAGAAAATGGAGGAAGGAAAGAAAAGTAAGGAAGGGGTGGAATGTTATCGAGAAGCAAAGGAAATGGCATCAAAGTGGCCAATAATATTTAATGCTACTATGAAGTAAATGAAAATGAGAACAAAAACCATCACATACAGCAAAATGATGGTGAAATTTTCTGAGACCCAAATAAGACACATGATGTTTTACCATTTAATAGGACTACACATCATGTAAGTTATAAAGAATAAAATGGGAAGGTGGGTTCAGCGTGTGACGTAATGAGTAAAGCCACTGCCTGCAGCGCCCACATCCCATATGGGCACCAGTTCAAGTCCCTGCTGCTTCACTTCCAACTCAGCTCTCTGGTGTGGCCTGGGAAAACAGTAGAAGATGGCCCAAATCTTTGGGCCTTTGCACCAGCATGGGAGACCTGGAAGAAGCTCCTGGCTCTTGGCTTCAGATCCGTGCAGCTTCAGATGTTACTGCCCTCTAGAGAGTGAACCAGCAGATGGAAGATCTCTCTCTCTCTCTCTTTCTCTCTCTCTCTGCCTCCTCCTCTCTGTAACTCTGCCTTTCAAATAATAAATAAATCTTTAATTAAAATAGGGGTGGTTACAGAGCATCAATTTTGGCACTCGAAAAGGATATTTAAATTTTCCCTCTACTTGTTTTTAATACACTTATTTATATGAAAGGAAATGATGGAGAGAGAGTGTGAGGGAGAAAGGGTTAGAGGGAAAGAGAGAGAGAGAGAGAGAGAGAGATTAAGAGATCTTCCACCTACTTGTTCACTCCTCAAAAGCCCACCACAGCCAAGACTGGTCTAGACTGAAGCCAAAAGTATTATTCTTGATTTTGAATTAATATGATCTCAAAAATTGTTTTGTCAAAAAAAGAGACAAATTTAACAAGACAACTATTTCTTAAAACCCATTCTTATTCTGGATGCTCTTACCTTAATTGAAAAGTATTTTTTTTCATGATTAGTTATTACCTTCTACAAGACCACTCCTAGATCCACTATTCATGGCAACACTATGGATGAGTGTCAATTAAAATTATCTGTGGATCTTCATTCTGACTTTAGTTTCGTTTGTACCTATGAAATTGTATAAATTGAGGTTTTTTAATGAAAAAATTTTATGTAACCAGGATGTGTATAATAAAAAATATGTTCCCTAATTAATCAACTGTTCTATCCAATTAGTTATGAAAAGTAGCAAAAATCCTCATTATCACATTTTATTTTTAAATCAATGGATAGAAGTTAAGTTCATCCAAGAAAGTCATCCAAGCTGTAGCATGTAGCTCAAGGAGGTAACAGATGTTACTCTTGTTTATGATTTGGATTAAAAAACTCAGCTGTATATCTTCAATCTTTCATTTGTCTCGTACAATTTAAATAATATATTTATCTTAGATTGGGATGACATACTAAAATAGAATGAGCTAGATAGTTTATCAACAACAAAATTATTTCTCACAGTTATGGAGGCTGGGAATTTGAAGATGATAGCTGATTCAATCTGGTGAGAGTTCATTTTCTAGTTCATAGACTTCCCCCCGCTTTTTTTTTTTTTTTTTTTGCTATATCCTCACATAGCAGATGAAATACTAAAATATATAAACAAACTCCTTGAGATCTCTTTTGTAAATGCACTAGTCCCATTCATAACAGTGCTATCCTATGACCTAATCACTCCCCAAATGCTCTATCCCATAATATTATAATCTTGGGGATCAGGAATTTGGAGGAGACATAAAAATGGATAGCTTGACAGTGCTTAAAGTATGACTTGATTAGCAGTTCAGTGATTATGAATAACTAATTTTCTTGATTATTGTTTCTATTCTTCTCCATACTGGTTTTATCTCTGGAAATATAAGATTACTATCTCACAATCTTTCATCATTTCAGTTTTGCAATCTATGGAAAATCACAAAAGTTTCTCTCTCATATGTTCTAACAAATGCCTAATTTTATCTCAATGGCTATCATTGATCTAAGTCCTCAGCAAAAGATTATCACCGTAAATAAGAAAAACGCCATATGCTGACATTACTTGGCTTGGATCATAGTTTTCCTTATCCTTATTACAGCAGTAGGAACTCTATCTAAGCCTTATGGATTGTTGTGAAAAAGAGGGAAGGAACTCCAAATCTTTATTACTACTTGAATGAATTGACACTGGTCAGACCAAATCCAATAAATGCCTCCCATACATAGTTTGAAGTAGCACAGATACTTTTATCTTTTTTTATAGACATCCCCATTTAGTACTTTTCAAAAGGGACATACTGGATTTATCTATAACAAGCTTTCTTTTGAATATAGCTACCAGTGCTTTAATAAACATACCAACAGCAGTTACAATATATCAAGCAACTATTACATACCAGTTAATATTTCAAGTCCCCTGTACTCATTATATCATTAAATTCCATACCTACAAGATATAATATAATTCTCATGTAAGCATCCCAAGATTCACAGACCCTACTGAGCATATCTGTGACTTTATTGCTTAACAGATTTCTGTTCTGCATCTAAGACTGTTTGACTCCTTATTCTAAGCACTTATAGAATACCTAATGGTCCTTAAGTGTTTGAATTGAAGGAAAATAACTCTCTGAGCTAATAGCAAGTAAAACAGAGCAATATTGGGGTAGCTTTTAGGATAAGATATATCTTACCTCAAAATCACAGACTATTTCACTTTTGAAATTTTGTAATGATGATGATTATTTTTTCTCAAAATTAAAGGAATTTCAGATTATTTGCTAAAAGCAGGATAAATTTTGTAATAAAACAAGAACATCAAATAAGTTTTTTTATAAAGGATGCAATTCAGCATGTAAGTTAAATATTTGCTTCTCTGAATTTGTGGATTCCCTGTTCTTGAGCATCCTAGGTATTACATCTTGACCACAGCTTATTCACAGTGCAACAGCTTCAGTCTTTCAGTATGCAAAGGTCCCAACTTATAAAATATGTTTAATAACACAGAGAAAGCCATAATTTTACTTATTTTTTTAATTTTAAGGTATACAAATTCATGTATTTCCTATATAGAGATTCATGAAAATAGTGATACTTTTTTAAAGACTTATTTATTTATTTATTTATTTGAAAGTCAGAGTTACACAGAGAGAGAAGGAGAGGCAGAGAGAGAAAGAGAAAGGTCTTCCATCTGCTGGTTCACTCCCCATTTGTCTGCAACGGGCTGTAGCTGTGCCAATCCGAAGCCAGGAGACTCTTCTGGGTTACCCACATGGGTGCAGGGGCCATCATCTACTGCTTTCCCAGGCCATAGCAGAGAGCTGGATCAGAGTGGAACAGCCTGGACTCTAACCAGTGCCCATATGAGATGTTGGCGCTACAGATAGCGGCTTTACATACTATACCCAATAGTGATACTTTCTACCCTAACCTCCCTCCCTCTCATGCTCCCTACCCTTCTTCCTCCACCCTCTCCTATTCACATTCTTATTTTTTCTAAAAAAAGATCTACTTTCAGTTAACTTTATATTCATAAGATTAACACTACACATGTAAATGGTTCAACAGATAGTATGAATAAAAGTTTAAAAAACACTGTTCCTAAACAGTAGAGACAAGGACTGTTATCCATTACTGGGCTATTTTGATTATAACTGCCCTGTAGTATGTCTTGAAATCAGGAATCGTGATGCCTCCAGGTTTGTTTTTGTTGTATCAGCTTGCTCTAAGTTGGGAGAAAATAGTAAAAAAAAAAAGTGGAGAAAATAAATTCTCAGGGGAGAATTGTAGGAAAATGGAAAATCTTCAGTGGAGGTTCTGTGGAAAGAGGAGAGATGCTTTGGGTCAGCATGGAAGGTGCAGACATGCAACAAAAAGCAAAGACACAACACACAACCCAGGCAACCCTGAGTCAGAGAAAGCACCTGCTTTGGAGAGCAAGGTAAGCTAAGACTGCAGTGGCTCATCCACTGGTTGTATACCTGGATACAGAGCCTAGTGCACTACACTATCTTTGAGTCCAGCTCAGAGTCCTTATGGGAACAGGTTGCCTGTTCTCCCAGAGAAAAAGGAAAGAGGCATGACTCGCCGCAACTCTACCACAATGGTGCCTGACGGCAGCTGAGAGAGGGTGAGTGCCATTATGGATATAAGTAGGTAGCAGCTGCTGCAGCTGTCGTCCGCACACCCAGCAATGGGCTTGACAGTTGCCAACTTGTCAGCATATGCACCCTCAGCAGCTCCAGTGCATGCATCCAGCAACAGTGGGGAGAAGGAGCCATTCCAACACTAGTACTGGCTGTAGAGACGCTTGTACTCGACAAGCACAATGATGAAATGAGTAGGGCTGCAGCCACCAGGTATTGTACATCCATATGATCCAGGGATTTTATCAGAGGGGAAAACCTGCATTCTTCATTGACTTTGAGCTGGCAGACAGGATTGACTGGTGGCTGGGCACCAACATATGACTGTGAGATATTTCTAACCTCTCAACATATCACAGGGTCCAGGGCTCTGGGGCTCATACTGCCCAGGTAGAGCTCCTACAGGCATCTAGATCTTGGAACGTCTCTGCCTTTCTATGGACAGGACAGACTAGTGGGGCAGAGTCAATCCTCTGCACCATGTGATTGGGAGAACCCTGAGTGCTGAGATTGTGGGAACTCTGTGACTGCATGAGGGAGCGCTGAGTATAGTTGGGTCTCTGGGCAATCACTACATGAGGTTCCACATGCTCAGAGCTCCCTGGTTGCCACGCATCAGGGAGGGGCAGGAGTGTCTTTGCAGCAGGATCCAGGCTCATGGTGAGGACTGCACAGACTCTTTGTGCAGGTCATATATCGGCACAGATGAATATTGCACCCCCCAAGGGCTAACTTCCAGGCATTAATCTCCTTAGAAGAGAGGAGGTTAGGGTGTGATTATGCCGAAAGAGGTGCTCATACCCCCGCTTCTGTTAACAAGAAGAGATCTACCACTCCCACCCTGGAGCACTGACCAGAGCACATGGACAATGGACACACCTCACACAAACCTCTGGGTATTCACTGAAAGAGCAGATATTTCACTAAGCCACAGAGACATAGTTCAAAGATAAAAGCTATCAGAGGGAAAAAATAAAAACAAGTATCTTTACAAACGCCTAAAAATAAAGGGAGAAATTCAAGAAAAAAGACTAAAGAAGACAACATGACCCTCCCAAAGAAACACAACACTTCAATATTAGAATGTGAAAAAAAGATTGATAAAATACCTGAAACAGATTTCAAAAGATTAATCATTGGATTACTCAGAGGCAATGAAAATCAAATTCATGAATTAAAGAAATGCATGCATGACATGAATGAAAAATGTTCCCACGAAATTGAGATTTTAAAGAGAAATCAAAATGAAATGTTAGAAATGAAAGAATTCAATAGGTTAAATACAAAATTTGTTGGAATGCCTTAACCACAGTCTTGGTGAGGCAGAAGAAAGAATATCTGTGTTTTAAGACAGATGTTTGGAAAGTTCTCTCTCATATCAAATAAGAAGAAATTTAAAAAATTAAAAATAGCATTAGATATTTATGGGATACTATCAAATGACCCAGCATATGGATCCTGGGGGTTCCTGAATGTGTGGAAAGAGAGAATGGAATAGAAGGCTTATTTAGTGAAATAATTGCAAATGTCCCAAAATTGGTGAAAGAAAGAGACATTCAAGTACAGGAAACACATAGAACTCCTAATAGACACAACCAGAAAAGATATTCACCATGATGCATTGTAGTCAAATCCTCCACAGTAAAACACAAAGATTCTAAAATATGCACGAGAAAAACAACAGATTACTTTCAGAGAATCTTTCAAATAGACTCATAGCTGACTTCTCACCAGAAACTACATTGTAGTAGAGAATGGAGAGACATAGTCCAAGTCTTAAGAGAAAAAAAAAAAACTGTCAACATAGAATACTGTACTCTGCAAAGCTCTCATTTATGAGTGCAGGTGAAATAAAGATCTCTCATAACAGACAGAAATTGAAGTTATTAGTCACCATTTATCCACCTTACAAAAGAAACACAGAAAGATAGTCATCAGTATGAAAAAATGTAAAGACAGAATATCTCCCAGCAAACGTACAAAGGAAATGATATTTTTAAATACACATTTTTGGATATTTTATTGTACTAAGATCTTTATATGAAATTTCTTTGAACATAAGGTCAACTTGAAGGCATGCTTAATTATGACTTGTAGCTTAATCTTCAATGCCAGAGTATATTAACATACTTTATAAAACCTTGGCATTTAGCCTCTTTTAGAGAATTTCTAGAGCATAATCCCTTCCTCTCTCAAGGTTACCTATAGATCTTTATTTTTTTTCTATATCTCCAGCACCAACATCTACTATAACTGCTAGTAAACTCAGAAGATATCCTCAGTGACCAATTAAGTCTTTATTGCAGACTGCCTTTTATCAGTATATACTGACCTCTCAATTGCTAACACAATGGAACTGTTTAAATATTGGGGGAAATGAATTCAGAACTGATGGACCTTAATTATCAGAAAATATTTCATCCAGATTGTTCCAGCTAGCTCTTTTGAAAGTTACGTCTTCATGCTCAACAACTCAAATTTTCTCCCCAAATAGAATGGCCTAGTTGATGCCTCTGTGCACATATGCTGATTTTTGGTTTTGTATCACACCTCAAGCTATTCTATCTTCTCTCCTTTCTTTCACCTTTCTTAATCTTCCAGTCACAACCCTACTAATGGAGATCAGGTAGCCTTCAGATATTCTCAGCCATTGGTGCAATATTTGAACATAGTAAGACCTCAGCAATCAATTGTTAATGAATTATGAAACTTACACTTGCAGCAATTAACTAAGTTTTTGACAATTAGATTAGGACTTCGGACTCTAATTTTTTCATGTAATCATTTCATGCAGTAAATAATATTTACCTGAGTTCTAAGTGTTAGGCACTATGGTGAGCTTTTGGTTTAAAAAAAAAAAAAAAAAAAAAAAGCAAGTGGAAGAAACCTGGTCTTATCCTCAGGAGACATAAACTGCACCCGATAAGCTTTGGAAAGGCCCTAAGGAAGGAACTGGCTTGATTCTAGGGTACCTATACTAAGCGAACTTGGAAATCAGAGATTTATTGGATGATAAAATCAAATCTGCTTTTTAGATGATTACATTGGAGATCCTACCATGAATCAACTAGAATGGCCAAAATAAGATGTAAGATGTAAGAAAAATTTCCCTTGGAACATTTTTCAGGTATCCTAATGAATAAGGATGATAGACTGAGTTACAAGGGTGGTGAGACAGCTACTGAGTGGAAGGATTTTAGGACTACTTATATGGTTAAATCTAAAAGGATTTGGTGATAAAGTATACATAGAATCCGTAGTTGATGTCAAAAGCAAATTTACTAATTGCCTTTAAGTGAAATTAAAAGTGACAATGTACAATGAAGAAAAAGTATATACAAGGAAGTTTTTTTTTTTTTTTTCTATTTTGGCTTTCTTACTTTTTTTTGGCATAGAAGATATTGAGGTTGTTTTGTCTTTTTTTTAACTTTTATTTAATTAATATAAATTTCCAAAGTACAGCTTATGGATTACAATGGCTTCCCCCCCATAACGTCCCTCCCACCCGCAACCTTCCCCTTTCCCACTCCCTCTCCCCTTCCATTCACATCAAGATTCATTTTTGATTCTCTTTATTTACAGAAGATCAGTTTAGCATACATTAAGTAAAGATTTCAACAGTTTGCTCCCACACAGAAACATAAAGTGAAAAATACTGTTTGAGTACTAGTTATAGCATTAAATCTCAATGTACAGCACACTAAGGACAAAGATCCTACCTGAGGAGTAAGTGCACAGGGACTCCTGTTGTTGACTTAACAAATTGACACTCTTGTTTATGGCCTCAGTAATCACCCTAGGCTCTTGTCATGAGCTGCCAAGGCTATGGAAGCCCCCTGAGTTCATGACTCTGATCATTTTTAGACAAGGCCATGGTCAAAGTGGAAGTTCTCTCCTCCCTTCAGAGAAAGGTACCTCCTTCTTTGATGACCCGTTCTTTCCACTAGGATCTCACTCGCGGAGATCTTTCATTTAGGTTTTTTTTTTCCCCAGAGTGTCTAGAGCATAATCAGCCTTAAGGGCTGATTCTGAGGCCAGAGTGCTGTTTAGGACATCTGCCATTCTATGGGTCTGCTGTGTATCTCACTTCCCATGTTGGATCATTCTCTCCCTTTTTGATTCTATCAGCTAGTATTTGCAGACACTATTCTTGTTTATATGATCCCTTTGGTTCTTAGTCCTATCATTATGATCAATTGTGAACAGAAATTGATCACTGGGACTAGTGAGATGGTATGGGTACATGCCACCTTGATGGGATTGAATTGGAATCCCCTGGTATGTTTCTAACTCTGCCATTTGAGGTAAGTCAGCTTGAGCATGTCCCGAATTGCACATCTCTTCCCCCTCTTATTCCCACTCTTATATTTAACAGCGATCACATTTCAGTTAGGTTTCAGCACTTAAGAATAATTGTATATTGGTTACAGTATTCAACCAAAAGTATTAAGTAGAACAAACAAAAAAAATACTAAGAGGGATAGCATGTTAAGTTGCTCATCAACAGTCAGGGTGAGGGCTGATCAAGTCACCGTTTCTCCTAGTGTTCATTTCACTTTAACAGGTTTCCTTTTTGGTGCTCAGTTAGTTGTCACCTATCAGGGATAACAAGAGGTTGTTTTGTCTTTAAAAGTTGAGTTTGGAGAGGCTATGAGATAGCAAGAATCAATTCTGAATGGACAATCAGATATGTATTCCTGTAGGAAATAGGGGGGTCAATGAAGAAAGAGACATGAATAGAACCATCTATACTGAGCATATAATACTTTTCATATTCCTTGTAAATTTTCTTTTATCTGGAATTGTGCCATTTTTAATTTTTTACATTAGTCACATTTGACACAATACAGTGCATTACAGTTAACATATGGGGGAGATCAACTGGAAGAGGTAAAAACCTCTGTGAGACTGGAGTAATTAAGAAGAGTCTATTTTTCAGGTACCTTAAATATGCAGTACTTTGGGGTTTATGGTATTTTCAAGAACATCATTAAATAATGGTACACAATGTTTAAAAGGAGTTTTGCAGAACTAAGTTTATGGAATCACTAAAAGCTATATAGAAAATAGCAATAAAGATTATATTAGAACATTTAATAATTTCATGACACATGATTTTTTTTCTTCTGTTATACACCTCCTCAAAAACATTTCATCTTTACAGAAAGGGAGGTTTGGATTTCTACAGGCAATGTAGAAGGAACTTGAAATAACAGTAAGATGACCCACAGCAACTCAGTTTACATTGGGGAAGAATGAGCAGGAAGAACAACAACCTACCACAGCCACCACAGCAGATTACCTTTTATTATCTGCAACCTGGTGCCTTGCATACACCAGATTGGACCCAAGAGACGTGAAGCCAGCCTACAAACTTGCTATATCTGCTTGGCAAACCCAATACATTAATGGCTGTGATTTTTCAGTTTTTATTTTATTGATCTCCAAAGAAAATCTGCAGTGAAAAGGTGTTGTATTTTCCTCTGATTCGGAAAACAGAAAATGGCCAGGACTCCAATTACAGTTGTAGAAATAAGGTCCCAACCTCCCCAAACGCATGGCTTCAGCTTGCACACATTGATTCCTTAAAAAAAAAAGGTGCTATTATATGATACAATAAAAGTGTATTTTCAAAGATTTATGTTTTCCAGCTCCTTTGAAAATGCACCCTACAAAAAATTATAGAAAATCAGAAGTCAACAAAAAAGAATCAATTGTTTTGGTTTGGTTTGTAAGTGTGGATAGGGCATTAATATAATGGATTTCTGAGTGTGCTGTCCCAATGCAAAAAATCAAGCCTCTTTAGTGTTGCTCCCTATTTCACAGTGCCCTCACTCTAAGGTCCTCATATTATCCTTTAACTGTCTTGAGGACATCAACATAACATCATTTTTCTTTTTACAGAAGAGAAACAAATTCCCAGTCAACAAATGAAAAAAACAAATTTAAATTTGGTTTCTATTTCTTATTGGAAGTTTCTGTAAGCTCTCAGGCAAATTTCTTAAATGGATTCTAGTTCTGAACAATAGCAAATGTGTTACGTGCAATAAGTTGTAAAAAGTTTGTATCACACTCCCATTGTTCTCTCTCTCTCTCTCTCTCTCTCCTTCACACACAGACATACACACAGACACGCACACACACATAGAGAACTAAAGTTCAAAACTTCAATAGGGTAGATTATGTTAAAACTGGAAAGAAACTAAGTTGTTCATAACAGGAAGATGACAAGCAAACTAGAACATCAATGAAACCCTGTGTTCTTATCTATATTATCTAATTGCATTTATTCTTAGACATTGAAGAACTGGCAGATTATGGCTGGCACCGTGGCTCACTAGGCTAATCCTCCACCTGCAGCGCCGGCACCCCGGGTTCTAGTTCCGGTTAGGTCGCCGGATTTTGTCCTGGTTGCTCCTCTTCCAGGTCAGCTCTCTGCTGTGGCCCAGGAAGGCAGTGGACGATGGCCCAAGTACTTGAGCTCCTGCACCTGCACGGGAGACCAGGAGGAAGCACCTGGCTCCTGGCTTTGGATAGGCGCAGTGCGCCGGCCATAGTGGCCATTTTGGGGGTGAACCAATGGAAGGAAGACCTTTCTCTCTATCTCACTCACTGTCTAACTCTGCCTGTCAAAAAAAAAAAAAAAAAAAAAAAAAGAAGAAGAAGAAGAACTGGCAGATTAAAGATAATGCACTAAATTGCTTGATATCTGAGTTCCTTAGCCTCTTAATGTCTATTTTTTTTTTCATCCTAACTCACTATATACCTCTATTAGTCTGTTTAGCTTTGTCACCACAGAACCACATGTAACATCTGAACCTCAAGTATTTAGAAAACTGTTTTTGAAGTTTTATTTGAAACGCAGAGGAACAAAGAAATACAGGGAAAAACAGAGAGATAAATGCAAAGACACAGAGATATTTCCTATCTACTGGCTCATTTCCCAAGTAGCCACAATAGCCAGGGCTGGACCAGGCCAAAGCCAGGATATAAGAATTCCATCCTGGTCTCCCAAATGGGTGGCAGGGGCCCAAGTACTAAAGCAATTATCCGTTGCCTTCCAGGAAGATGGGCAGGAAACTGTATTGGAAAAGACACCAGAACTTGAGCCAGGAGTCCGATATAAAATGTCGGTGTACCAGGCATTGGTTTAACACATTGTGCCACATCATGTGTCCTGGGAAAACTATTTATCTTATTTAAGCTCATTTTTATGTACTTTTATTTCACTGATTCTTCATCTTCAATAAAGATATCAGTTTCATTGACCCTACATCCACATACCTTCACCTTCCCCTTTACAGGTTAAATCTCATCACTATATTGGGGCCGGCGACGTGGTGCAGTAGGTTAATCCTCTGCCTGCAGCTCTGGAATCCCATATGGGTGCTGGTTCTAGTCCCAGCTGCTCCTCTTCCAATCCAGCTCTCTGCTATGGCCTGGGAAAGCAGCAGAAGATGGCCCAAGTCCTCGGGCCCCTGCATGCATGTGGGAGACTGGGAAGAAGCACCTGGCTCCTGGATTCGGATCAGCACAGCGCAGGCCGTGGCGGCCATTTGGGGAGAGAACAAATGGAAGGAAGACCTTTCTCTCTGTCTCTCCCTCTCACTTTCTGTGACTCTCTCAAATAAATAAATAAAATCTTTAAAAAAAAATCTCGTTACCATAATCACTCTTCAAAATACTGTCTTCTACTCATTTGGCAAAATCTGAGCCCTCTATATATATATTACCTACTTACTCTGCACTGGTGCTTGGGCCACTAAGGTTGTTAAAATCCGCCCCTCCCCTGACATACACATTCTTGTTAGTTTGTTTATGAATTACAAAATAATTATTATACATCTCTATTTTCACTGAGAAAATAGAAATAATTAGATAAAAGGAAATTCCTTTAAAGTTTGTTTATTTGAAAGGGAGGAAGAAGGGCGGGGTGGGGGGAGAGGGAGAGGAGAGCAGGAAAGGGGAGGATCAGGAGGAAGGAGGAGAGGAAATTTCACCATCCACTAGTATCAAACAAATCTTAGGAGGAAGGTACTATTATTAGCCCTCTTTTACAAAGTGGGGAAGATATGGTTAAATGTTAAGAAATTATGAACAAAACAGGATCTGTGACTGACAGATCTGGACTTCAACCCTGGATTTGACAATTCATAATTTCTTAACATTTAACCATAGCTTCCCCACTTTGTAAGAGAGGGCTAATAATAGTACCTTCTTCCTAAGATTTGTTTGATACTAGTGGATGGTGAAATTTCTGGCATAAGGTCAGAGCTCAAGGAAGGAAGTGCTGACAATATAATTGTGAAATTTCCCTTTGATTTGAGACAATGAATAATTTAAAAGGAACCACATACTCTTTGTGTTTTACATGTTGTCATCTTATAGATGAAAACCATAATGAAATAGGGGAATTTTTGTGTTTTGTTATATTTTAACTATAAAACCATTGCCATAAATAAATGCTCTCTTTTCCTTTGGATTCCTCAATGAAATTTCAACTTTTTCAAAAACTCAAAAGAACATGGTCACGAGAGATATCTCACATTCTGTGCAAGATAAAAATTACAATGTATCTGTAATTTTTTGCAATAACCACTAATGAGACAATATTAGGGTCCAGTGGCATCTCTAAAAATGAATGTATGAGCACCAAAAAGTGTATACATTTTAATGCAGTATGAGTAATAACAGCAGCAGACAATAAATCCTATTGGAAATAGAAAAGCTGTGAATGTAGAAATCTTATCAACAGTATTTCTCAATTAGTGGGTATGAATATCCTATCTAAATGTTTTGGGGGGGGGATTGTTGGGAAATGCTACAATAGGAAAGAACTTTTCCAGCAGAAAGAAGAAGTAGCAGCAGAGAAGACAAAAGATGAAGTCCATCCATTCTCCAGAGTTATGCACAGGGGACAACAATAGATAACTATACTAACAAAGACTATAATTTTAAAGGACTCCAATATTTAAAAGCTAAGTGTTATAAAGGAAACATCAATTGAATATAAATTTTATAATATCTCATTTCATTCCCATTGTTGTCTGTCATAAAGCCTTTAAACCAAAATTATTTCATGTAAGCATCAATGCTATCCCCATGGCAACATTATCACCTTCAACTTCTTTCACCAAAAATAGAATGGCTTTTCATGAAGGCCCATAATTATGTTTTTATTACATTTTAAGTTATGAAATGGGCTACAGAGTGGCAATGATATTATAGTATCCGTATAACCTGAACCTAATGATGCTTGATATTTCCCTAGAGGATTGAGATGAATATTATCACCTTAGCACTGAACAATTTGATGCTTTATTTAGAGTGAACTTTAAAGGTAATAATCAACCCAACATATTCTTGGCTTCTCTATGGCATTCCTTCTTTATGAAAGGAAACCAAAAAAGAGCATAAACACTGTGTTTCTAAGACCCAGTCAGCTAAAAAACCTTACTCATACAAAAGGTTAAAGGAGTAGGTTGCAGAACAAAACCCAGCTACTCTTTATCATGTTTCCTAAAGTCTCAATGTTCTACTTTTCAGTGATGACCTTTACAAACCCAAAAGGCTTTCTCTGGAAACTGAACTCTCAGAATATGACAATATGGCAGTATAAGTACTCTCATTCTTGAGCCCAGAAAAATAGCTTAAATGTCTTCCTGATGAGCAGCTGCTGCTTGTCTTCCTCCTCTACCTCCTTCTCTTGCTCCTCTTCACCCTTCTCCTTTCTCTTACTCTTCTTTGAAAAGGATGGAATCAGGATACCAATAATGTAGTAAAATTCCACAAATATTTTGAACTAATTCTAATTCTTTTCAAACGCTTCAAAACAATTTAAAGGGGCCAATGCTCCCAAATTCCTTCTATGAGACAAGTATTACTTTAATTCCTAAAATGGAAAAATGATATGAGAAAGAGAATGATAGACCAATATCCCTGATGAACATAGATGTAGAAATCTTTGACAAAATACTAGAGCAAATAGAATCCAAGATCACATCAGAAAGAACACTCACCCGGACCACATGGGATTTATCCCTGATATGCAGAAATGGTTCCACATATGCAAATCAATAAATATGATACATACATTAACAAATTGAAGATTAAAAATCATAGGATAATCCCAATAGATGCAGTGAAAGCATTTGATAAAATACAACATCCTTTCATGATAAGAAACTTAAGCAAAATTGGTACACAAGGAACAATCCTCAACAAAATCAATGCATTTTATGACAAACCCACTACCAGCATCATATTGATGGAAAACTTAGAAACATTTCAATTAAGATGCAGAACCAGATAAGGATGCCCACTTTCACCATTGCTATTTAATATAGTTCTGGAAGTTTATCTAGAGTCATTAGGAATGGAAAAAAAAGTGATACCAATTGGAAAGGAAGAGTCCAAATTATTCCTGTTTGCAGTCTCCACTAAGAGACTATGAGAATTCATAAGAGAGCTTGGTAAAGTGGCAACATATAAAATCAACACACAAAAATCAATAGCCTTTGTATATACAAACAATGCCATGGCAGAGAAAGAACTTCTAAGATCAAGCCCATTCACAATAGCTACAAAAAATGTAATACCTTGGAATGAATTTAACTAAGAATGTTAAAGATCTCTATAGTGAAAACTACAAAATATTAAAGAAAAACATAAATGAAGACACAAAAAAGGAAGACTCTACCATGTTTATGGTTTAGAAGCATTGATATTATCAAATTGTCCACATTTGTGAAAGCAATTTACAGATTCAATGAGATCCCATTCTAAATACCAAAGACTTTCACAGATGTAGAAAAACAATGTTAAAATTCGTATGAAAACACAAGAAATCCTGCATATCAGCTAAAGCAATGTTAAACAACAAAAACAAAGCCAGAAGCATCACAACACCAGATTTTAAGACATATTACAGGGCAGTTAAAAGTAAAACAGCCTGGAATTGGCACAAAAATAGACATGTAGACCAATTGAACTGAAGAGCAATCTCAGAAGTTAACCCATTCATCTACAACCAATTAATCTTTGACAAATGAGCTAAAATCATTCCCTGGAGAAAGAACGGTCTTTTCAACAATTAGTGCTGAGAAAAGTTGATCTACACTTGCCAAAGTATCAAACAAGACCCCTACCTTACACTATACAAAAATCAACTCAAAATGGATCAAAAACCAAAATCTACCATCTGATACTATAAAATTACTAGAGGTTAACATCAGGAACCTCTACAAGACATTGACATAGGCAAAGACTTTTTGAAAAAGAAGCACAGGTAATTAAAGAAAAAAAAATAGACAAATAGCATACATCAAGCTAGGAAGTTTCCACACTACAAAGGAAATGCTAGACAAAGTGAAGAGGAAATTGACAGAATGGGAGAAAATGTTTGCAAACTATGCAACTGATAAGAAATCTATAAAGATCTCAAGAAACTCAACAAAACAATTCTGTTCAGAAATGGGCAAAGAATATGAATAGGCAATTTTCAGAAGATGAAATACAAATGGCCAACAGATGCATGAAAAAATGTTCAGGGTCACTAGACATCAAGGAAACGCAAATAAAAACAACAATGAGGTACCAAATCTCCCCACATAGAATGGCTATCACCCTAAAATTAAAAATCAAATGCGTGCAGGCAAGAATGTGTGGATAAAGTATCCTAACCCACTGTTGGTGAGAATGTAAACCAGACCAACCACTATGGAAGACAGTGTGGAGATTCCTCAGAATACTGAAAATAGATTTACCATATGTCCCAGCCATTCCACTTCTGATAATTTATCCAAACAGAATTTAATCAGCATATGAAAGGGTTATTTGTACCCTATATTTATTGAAGCTGAATGCATAACAGCTAAGTTATGGAATCAACCCAAATGCCCATCAACTGATGACTGGATAAAGATAATATTGTATATATACACTACAGAATAGCACATAGCCATAAAACAATGAAATCTTGTGTTTTACAGCAAAATGGATAAAATTGGAAACCATTATGCTTAATGAAATAAGCCATTCTCAAAAAGAAACATATCATAAATTTTCTCTTATATGTGCCAGTTAATATGGAGTACAAAAAATGCTTCGGAATGAAATGGACATTTTGTGATATGATTATCATTTTTATCCCTTGTTTATACTCTTGTGGAACTTTGTTTACTACTACTGTTTACTTTTTGAATATCACGGTTAGCATCAAATTAATCTGTGAATATAGAGTGAATTAAAATTATGTCTTTGCAAAAACTGATGAAGAAAGGGGAGGGAGAAAGAAGGATTAGGGTAGGGACAGTGATGAAAGTGTGTTGTATTCTTGAAATAATACCTATGCAATGCATTTAACCTTTTATCTTTATACTAATAAAAAAGAATACCTACCAAAAAAAGGGAAAGAGCCCTCACCAGAGCCAAATTAGTCAGAAGCTTGATGTTGGACTCCTAGTCTTTAGAATTGTGAAAATACAAATCTCTTTTGTTTAAGGCTGAAGCCAGGATCTCCATGTAGGTTTCCAAGGTGGGTGCCAAGGACCCAAGTACCTTAATCAATACCTTCTGTCTCCCAAGATGCACATTAGCACAAAGCTGAAATCTGGAACATAGCTGGGACTCAAGCCTGGCCACTCTGAAGTGGGCTGTGGAAGGACCCATGTGGTATCTTGACCATTAAACAAACATCTACTCACACTTCATTCTTTGGTGTTTATGAATCTCACAGAACACGTGGAAAATACAGGAGATTCAGTTGTCAGATGGAACTGTATTGTCCCAGGTTCAAAAACATCTGCATTCATGATCTTATTTACCAATAAATAAATTCTTTTCTTAAAAACAATTTTTAAAAACTCTTTTGGATATTTGGAACTATTACGTATTTAATTGTTAGTGTCATGGATTTTGAAGAGATTTCTAAATCCATTTCCACTATTGTGTAATTAGACGTTCATTTGAATTATGAAACTTCCACCATCAGTTAACCCTGTGCCCTCATATTTTGATCACTTTAACAAATTGATTGTAATTGTGTTTTTTTCTTTTTTGACAGGCAGAGTTAGACAGTGATAGAGAGAGACAGAAAGGTCCTCCTTCTGTTGGTTCACCCCCAAAATGGCCACCACAGCCACAGCCGGCGTGCTGCACCAATCTGAAGCCAGGAGCCAGGTGCTTCCTCCTGGTCTCCCATGCAGGTGCAGGGCCCAAGGCCTTGGGCTATCCTCCACTGCCTTCCCAGGCCACAGCAGAGAGCTGGACTAGAAGAGGAGCAACTGGGACAGGATCCCGCACCCCAACTGGGACTAGAACCTGGGGTGCCAGCGCTGCAGGCGGAGGATTATCCTAGTGAGCAGCGGTGCTGGCCTGCAATTGTTTAATCATAAATAGTTTAACAACCTGCAAGATGATTAAGTGTATGCCACAGACCTAATCCTTCCTATACTATTCAACCAAACAAGCAGTAATTATTATCAGGAAGGAGACAGCAACAACAAAACTAGAGATTTGGTCAGTCATCTCAATTCAGGTATCATCCTGAAGGATTTTCCAGGATAATTTTGAGTATAAGTGATTTTATTTCATACACCCTTTAACACCATCCCCCAAGATCTGGAACACCATTGCATTAGACATCAAATGACGTGGAAACACGGAAGGAGGGAGAAAACAGATCATGCTGAATCTTATATTTCTAATGAGTTCACCTATGGTGCTAATGGTGTTAGATTGGGTAGCTCTGGGGTTCTGAGGAACAATCAATAAAAAGGAAAAAGAGGGATGACTGTGTGTAGAAAAGAATAATGAGAGTCACAAGTGTTCTCTTGGATTTAAAGTAGTGAGAATGAGAATTGAATGCCTCTGCTTTAGTCCTAGTTCATACTTAATACAAATTATTTCTACAAAACCTATTCATTTTGTTCTACCTATGGAATTCAGAGAAAAAGAAACTGAGGTGAAAACAAAACATGCAAATAAGCACTACAAAGACATTTAAAAAGAGAAAATAAAAGAATGCATATAAATATAAAATAGAAGCCACTACATAGAAATATTAAAAGACAGGCAACAAAATAACAAAGCTTTAGGATTTATCATGAGGAGATTTTAAAAAGAAAAAGACTAAGACTTGTAGCATGAAGATATTTTTGTCATGAGGAAATACACTAATTATGCAGTGGAAATCTTGTTAACAACTAAAATATCCCACAGTAAAGCATAGAACCTGGAGAAAATAAAAGGCTCATGAAATGCGAACATCTGCCCATAGTAGGAAAGGAGCCAATATATTTTATGGGAAAATCTGGCCCTAGTCTCAGAACAGTTGCTATAGTAACAGATGGTCTAAGGAAAAGTTAACAATCAGTAATTCTATACTTCTTGCCTCTGACCAAAAAGCTACTATTGGACTTCAAGGATAAAGATAGAATGAATAAATGACAACTTATCTATTTGTGTAATTTTTTTTTTTTTTGAGAGAGACAGAGAGAAAGAATAGAGTTCATGAACTCTAATCTGCTGATTCACTCCCTCAAAAGCCTGCAATAACTGGGGCTTGGTCAGGCTGAAACCACAGATCAGGAATTCATTCCAGATTTCCTACATAGTAGTGGGAACCCAACTACTTGAGACATCACCTGCTGCCTGCCAGGGTGTGCATTTGCAGAAAGGTGGAATAAGCAACAGAGCCAGGACTTGAATCCAGGCACTCTGGTATGGAATGTGAGCATCCCAACTGGTGCTTACTCCCTAATCCCCACACCTGCACCCAAGAATTGGCAAAATTTGAAACTAATAGTGCTTAGAATGTTTCTTGTTCTATGCCTCCAACAAAATCCACTACTTACCCTACTTCACATCAATCATTATAAGAGGAAAACACACATGTATGCACATGTGGTGAGCATGTACCATGTCTGGACAAATGGATCCATGATTCTAAAGTAGTGGTGAGGTAAGTATTGAGGTCTCTAAAAAACTGTCAGACTTATAGTAAAAAGATCTCTAGAATCAGCTCTTAATCTCAGGTTTCTATACCTGGGATTTGCCATGCTGCTTCTTAAATCATGATCAGATAGAATCTTTCCTTGTTTCCATGTTGTTAAATTCATGTCTTAGAAGCTGTGTCTATGTTAGATTCTGCCAGGATGGGGATGCGGAGGGAGCCAGCAAGACTGGAGAGGGACCTTCTTCTTCTTTCTGCAGTAATTTCTCCTCCAATCTAGCAAGAGTTTGTTTCAGTAACTGTGATTGACTATATATTGGAATTCTCAAGATCAATATTCTTTCCCCACACTCTCTACCCCTCTGCCTGCCCCAAATTCTGCAACAGTCAAGCAGCAGCTGTATGTTCCAGTTCAGGATCCAGCAATGTTGGACCTCTTCTTTGAGATCAGAGGCCAAGCAACAAGTCAGTGCCCCTCCTTTGAGTTTGAGGTTCAGTTCCAGGTGTTTCCCCTAATATTGTCATAATGTGAACCACTTCTCTTCATTCCTTCAGTCCTTCATTCCTTCAGGTGGTAGTGGTTATCTATACTTTTTATTTCAACGACATCCTACTGCTCCCTTTTTGTTTCCTCAATTTTCCAGAGTCTGACTTATCATTTATTTACTGAGAATCATTTTTGTTAAAATTAGTACAAACTAAGACTGCCCAAGCACTTTCTTGAATTGGAAATCTATATCAAAAGCAAGGATAAAGTGGTCAATGTTTTTAGCTCTGTTAATTTGCCTAGGAAGACAGTGGAAGATGCTTCAGTCACCCACATGGGAAACCCAGATGGAGTTCCTTGCTCCTAGATATAGCCTGGTCCAGCCTGGGCATTGTGGCCCTTTGGGAGGGAACAAGTGAATGGAAGGTCTTTTCCTGTCACTCTTTCAAATAAACAAAAATTTTAAATAAAAGTGATAAACTCCAAATCCATTTTCAGAAAAATTTTAAAATTATTTTTTGCAAAAAACAAACATAAGAGAGACCAGCTTTCATAGAACTAGCTCAACCACTTAGATAACTACAAAAGAAAAGCTTTGATTACTAATTTTATGTATATTTTGTGTACCCTAGAATGAAAGAGCGTGCAGGTAAAAGTTTCCTATCACTGACCTAGGGATTTCTACAGTCTTTATCATGACTGTTATCGATGGCACTTTCCAATTACCAACACATTTTTAATTAATGCAAAGTTGTATTCTTGTTCCTACCCAACAACACTCAACTCTGAAAATGTATTCTCAATTGAGAAATGAGTTCATTATGCACAGGGTTAATTTGTGCTAGCTCTAACTTCTAACTACTAGCTAATTTTCTGTCATTAAATTTAAGTGTTAATGTGCTGTTTGCTCATTAACCATATTAAATTGGTGTCTTCACTATATGCTGCAAATAATTGAAGTTTACATTTGTACTATGTTTCAAGGCTTTCAAAGTGACTCCAAATGCTTCATTTCATTAAATTTCAATGTAAAAGTGAAAGGAAAGTTAGGGCATGCACTTTCTCCCAAACTCCTACCCCAGCTGGTCAAGGAGATACAACAGGCAGAGATATCTGTGATAAAAATTGTCGCTCCCCCATTCGGGGAGGAACGACACAGGACCCTGCGCTGTTCTTTCGTCTGCTCGGCCCTTCCCGGGTTTGCTGCTGGTCCTTCCCGGGTTGGCTGCCGACCCCTCCACCTCCGTGGAGGAGCGGCTCCCCCTGCCACTTTCCCCACTTCCGCAGAGGAGTGGCACACTGCCGGCCGGCTCTCTCGGGGGCTGCTCAGATGTTATCCTGATGTTCCCGGTGCATGTTGTCTTTCTCCTCCTTTATAGTCCTCTTCCACCAATCCCAACTCTGCTACCCACACACCGAGCACGCTGCTCTCCTCCAATCAGGAGCAGGATCAGCTCCTGCAGCTCATCAGTCAAGTTGGCGAAAGGCAGCTGTGTAGAAGTTGTTTACTCCTCTCCCAGCGCCATATTGTGGGAGAGCAGATGCATAGAATAAGTCTTAATTCCAGTAACTTAGTCTAGTCCGAGTTGCTCCCCACAAAAAATAGACCTCAAAGCAAATTAGTTTCATCTGTTCCATAAATTTTTACCAAGTGCCCAAATATTTACTGAGACAAAAGTAATAGAAACAAGATAGCAATCACTGACATAGTCTAACAGAAACAGTCACTGAAAATGTAACGAAAAGCATTAAAAAGGCTGTGGAAAAGAAAACCAGACTGACAGATGTGAATAACAGATTGTATTAGTTTCCTATTGTAACAAATCATCGCAAATTTAATGACATAAAGCATACAAATTTATTATCTTGCAGTTCTGTAGATTGGAAGTTTCACATGGACCTATTTTATTGAGCTGAAATCAAGATGTTGGTAGAGCAACATTCATTCTGGGGGGGTCTATAGGAAAGACATCATTTAACTGTCTTTCCCAGCTTCAAGAGACTGCCTGTATCTCTTGGCTCATAGCCATCCTCCATATTATAGGCCAGCAAAGTTTGATTGGGTCCTTCCCAAAATGACTGGGTACATCTTTCTCCTACTTTTAAGGAATTACTGTGATTATATTGGGCCATCTAACAAGATCAGCTGCATAGCCACTATAAACTATCTGAAATCTCAATTCCCCTTTGCCATCAAACCTAGCATATGCTCAGACTTTAGGAATTAGGATGCAGACATCATTGGTGGGCCATTACTGCGCTTTCCACACAAGTAGAAAAATAACTTCTTCAACATCATTAGATAAAGGCTGGGGGGGAGATTGACATTATAAAAAAACAACTCTGAACCCAGAGAGAACAAGGCAGATATAGGAAGGGGATATGAGGACAATGAAGTTAAAATAGTTAATTGGGGAGTAAAGAGAAATGATAAGGAGGAGTTGACATGGATCATATTCCACAGGCTTTTAAATAATATCTGCTCCTTATTGTGAAGGTAATGAGAAAAACAAGAATAGGTTTAAGCAGATTGGCATAATGTATTTTGTGACATAATTATGTTTCATGAGTTTTCTATTTGTTTTGCTTTTTGGTCTGTTCTGTATTTTAAAAGATTGCTTTGTTTTCACACAGACAATGGGTTAAAGAGGCAGAGAGAGTCTGAGAGGGTTTACTATCCTCCTTGAAGCTAGAAAAATTGGTGATCTGGGTTATATTAGTGTCAAAAAGATAATTGGTTATATTTGAGAAATATTTTAAAATTATAATCAGCAGGAAATGGTTTATTTTTGATAGGTCCTTTAATCCAATGTTTATGACACAGTACCTGGATAGACCCTTTTAATGAGACTTATTACTGGGAAAAGGCTAAGTGTTATGGTGAGAGGGAATTTAATTCAGGACCTATTTTGAATAATTAGTTGGATATAAGGCCTACTGGTGAACATAGTGAAATGGTGATTAAACAAAGATCTAAATGAATTCAATATAGCAGTTGATGACAGAGATAAACCATTGGATGTACAGGAAGTAGAATGGAGAAAACAGATACATATATAGTACAGTGATACTGATCATCAAGAATAGAAGTTATCTACTTAGGGTAATTGTCTCTAAGAGCACATTAGGAAATATGGGAATTGTTTTGTTAAAAATCTTGGTTTTAAACATTAATGTGATTTATTATTGGTTTTGTTTATCTACTATCAACTAATGCCATTATTACTAATAATATTGATGAATCACTTAAGATCTTATTGCAATTATTTTGCTTGTTAATTTTGGAATTCATCCTTCTAAGAAAGCATAGTCCACATCCTATAGTTTAAAATATTGAAATATGCTTCACTAAATGGTTCCATCAACAATTTTTATATACATTTAAATTCTTTTGTTATTGTTTTTAATTCAAAGGGTTAGTTTTGTTTTACTTTTGCTTTCAAATATGTGTGCGTGTACATGATTTTAAACCAAAATAGATAAATGATAAAAAGACACATTCTGAGAGTTCTAGTTTAAAAAAAATATGGGAAATATTTTTGGTTATCACAACTAGAGGACAATAAGCTACCAACTTAAAGTTGATTGTAACTGAGAATAAGGCTGCAAAACACTCCTATAATACACAGAACCCTCAGTTTTAAAAAAGAATAACCTAATGCAACATGTCATTAGTAGCAAGGTTGAAAACTTACACCTCAACAAACAATGAAGTCTATGAAGAATAGCATTCTGAGAATTGCCAACATCTAATCATTTTGGTTGAACAAGAGTTGCTTTGAAGAAGTCTCCAAAGACATAATTGGGTAGAATGTAGTATCCTCATAAGTAGTGTGTCATCAGTCAAACACTTAAGAGTGATCAAGTATATTTGATTTTGCTATATGGAGGTCACTGTTGACCTTGGAGAAAATGCCTTCAGGAGAGAGGGGAGTACAGGAGTCATCCTGATAGAGTATGGGAAATCAGTTAAATATAAAGATATGGAAATAATGAGTTAAACAACACAATGTTTATTGTGATAAATTAAAAACATCTGAGAGACAAGTGTTTAAAGGGCTCTCTCTCTCTGTCTCTCTCTCTCTTCCCCTTTCTCTTATAGGCTCAACAAATACAGATGTTATTGGATGGATTCAGGAGCAACAGGGTGGACCTGTAACAAAGTTTAGGGATAGGTGGTAACTTTCTTAATAATGAAAGGAGTTTCACTGATTGCTTCATTTACATAGCTGTGCATTTAGTCATCTAATATTTGTTCAATGCTTACTGGATATCCTCTTGAAAAGGTTTCCCTTGAGTGGGAGAGACACTTCCTCTTTTGAAACAGGAGGAGAGAATTTAAAAATTAGTGTTGAATTTGGATAACACATACATTTTATTAGGGTTTAGAAGTCCTTTCATCCTATTTCTACTGCTTTTCTCATCCCTATCAATAAAGCTATTTCATAGTCATAGTTTGATAGGGAAACTCTAGAAGAGATGGAAGAAGTCTTTATTTTAGCCTTTGATACAAGTTTGAGTTATAACATTTTATAAATAATGTTTGATATGCAAATTTAAAAGCATTTTATTGGTCCTAGATTATACAAAATATTCACATACCACAACTAATTTGTTTCCAGGATTATAATACAGAAACTTAAGATTACAAAAATGTTCATTTTTGCTGACTAGTATCATAGTAACATTCCAAATACAAAATTTATGTATTTATTAGCCACAACTGAAAATTCTCTAGATTCAAGGCAAGTTTGCTTTAATATTCTATTTATACTAAAATTCCTGAGATAAACAATAGAAAGCTCTCCTACTGTATATTTGATTCTTTAAAGGTATCTAGGAAAGTTTTGTAATTAGACCTTAGGGCTCCATCAGTGATTCATCACCATCTATAACTTATAACACTACATACTATTATGTTTGTGTTGCTTTGAATAAAGTAGCAAGAATAAAAGGTATTTTGTATGTTCTTTAGAAGGTAAATATTATTTTCAAAGCACCTGTGGCCATATACATGCATGAAATGTTTAGTGTAGGCTCAGACTTGACTCTATTCTCCTCTACACATATGACAAGGAAATTAGCCCTGTCATCCAGACAGGGATCATATAATTATAAAATAAAATAATAAAATTTAGAATACTATAACATTTGTTTTATTAGGGGGAGTCAATTTTGGCTTTCAATTAATTTGGCATGGAGAAATGGCCTTGGATATATTAATTTATTAGGAACCAGCTTAAAACTCAACAGTAACAACTCTACTAGTAAAAATTCTATTGGTCCCCTGTAACTTTCCTTTCCCTGTATGTCTATATTTCTTACTTACTATATTATCCAGCATTGTATGACATCTTCTATTTATTCAAGCTTTTATCTCAAGTAATATTTTAATCACTTTTAACCTCTGATGCCTACTACAGGAGAATAAAATAATTTACAATCACTCAGGTTGAAAACTGGATCTGCTTTATGCAAGGGTGGAAAATATGTTTTGAGATAAATAGAAGGTTTTTTTAAAAGGGCTACAAAAAGTTAAGGGAAACTTCTGGCTTTAGAGAATAAAGAGCTGAAATTCAAATTAATCAGACAGGTTTTATGCAGACTTGTGTCCAGACTGTGGTTTTATGCAGACTTGTGTCATCAGACTGCAGTACTTTAAATTATCTTTCAGGTTGGTCATAACATTAAAAAGAAGCAAGAATATTGAGAGAAATCTTAGAATAGTAAATACAGTTTTTCTCTTATTAATTCAAAATGGAAGATATTAGCCATCCTCCATTGAAATGAATGATCAAAAGGCATTTATAAAACATTTTTAAGGATAATCTGAAGCAAGCATCTATAAATCCCTATAATCTACAGAGTTATAGACAGGCTGGTAGAACACATTCTTTCCAAATAAGAACTGTTAATGTAAGTTATGATAATCAAAATCTAATTTTTATGTTCAAGGAGCCAAGGGAAAGAAATTTATTCAGAAAGCTGAGATAAGGTTTTATTAGCGTTCTCCAGAGAAACAGAGCCTATTGGGGTGTGTGTATTTGTATGTGTGTGTGTGTGAGAGAGAGAGAGTGTGTGAGTGTACATATATAGAAAGAATTGTTATACAAATTGGTTCACACAATTAAGGTACTGGCAAGTCTAATATTTGCAGGGAAGGAAGCAGGATGGACAGCCAGGAGAACTCATATTGTAGTTCAAGTCTAAAGGCTGTCAACTACAGAACAGAGAAAAGCCCATGTTGAGATGAATTCCAAAGGCCGTCTTGGAATCTTCTCTTTTTGGGGGGAAGGTTAGTGTTTTTGTTTTATTCAGGATTTCAACTCATTGGATTTGGCTCACCCACATTATACAGTACTTCCTAGTTTTTGCTGCTATGACACAATGCAGTGGACCAAGTGGCTTAAACATAAAATATTTATTTTTCAGTTTGAGGCTGGAAAATTCAGAATCAAAATGCTGGCTGATCTTGTGTTTGAAGGGGCACTCTTTCAGATTTTGAGGTTAACTTCTCACTTCTCATTGTGTTTACATGGCAGACAAGAGAGAAGAGTGAACCTTTCATACTTCTTCTCATGATGTTAGTAATCCCCCTCTGAAAACTCCACCCTAATGACCTAATTACACAACACCTCCTAATACTCCCATATTGTGTTAGAATTTTAACATGTGTAAATTTAGGGGGAGGGACAGGTGTGTTGGAGGGACAGAAACATTAATTTCATAACAAAAGGCAGATTGTTGTACTCAAAATCCAGTAACTTAAATCCACCTAAAAACATACCCAAAGGAATATGAAGAATCATGTTTGAACACATATCCAAGCACCCTTTGCCAAGTTAAATTGGCAAATAAAAGGACCCACCACAAACTGTATTTGCACAGCTGACATATTATATGAGTAAGATTCTAGATGAAATTTTCATAGTTTGCAGTAGCAGAGGACATAAGAAATGATATACAGAGAGTATACTCTCCCAACACACTCCTTGGTTTAATATTGTTGAAACTCTATAAAAATCCATAACTTAAGTTGATAAATATAATCAATACATTTTCTGTTGATATAGAGGAGCTCATAAAGTACTGTATTTTTACAGCAGTACTGAAATATTGTTATTAAATGACTAAATCAAGATTAATTTTGAAAACAAAATATTGATATTTAAAAAAGCAAAGAGTAGTGCGTATCTCATATTTCTTATTATCTAATGATTGATGTTTATGGAAAACCTGGATTAACTACACACAATCATAGTGAAGCACAACTTGGTTTTAACTGGAAACAAGTACATTGGAAAACAGAGCACTGCAGAAGGATGATTCTCAGCACTTGCTTTATATTAAGATTCACTGGAAATATTCTTAAAAGACAAGATACCCAGGCTCACCCCAAAACATGTTGATCTAATTGGTTTGTGGTGAGGCTCCCCCATCAGCTTTTTTTTAAAGATTTATTTTTATTTATTTGAAAGAGTTGCAGAGAAAGGTAGACACACAGACACACACACACACACACAAAGAGAGAGAGAGAGAGAGAGAGAGTTCTTCCATCTGATGGTTCACTCTCTAAGTGGCTGCTACAGCCAGAGCTAAGATGATCCAAAGCCAGAAGCCAGGAGCATATTTTGGGCTTCCCAAGTGGGTGCAGGGGCCCAAGGATTTGGGCCATCCTCTGCTGCTTTCCCAGGTGCATTAACAGGTACCTGGATCAGAAGTGGAGCAGCCGAGAGTTGAATCAGCACTCATATGGGATGCTGATGATGCAGACTGGGGCTTTAAATCACTGCACCACAGCGTGGACTTTGAATCTGCAGTCAGGGATGAGAATAGCTGCCACTAAATATTAGCTTCAAAACCCCAAATGTAAAAGTCAATATTATATCATTTTGGGAAATTCAAATAGACTAGTCATTTATGGCAATTAGGAAAATAATTCATATTTCAATAATTCACCTTAACAACCAGGAATTCATGAAATGCAGAGGCATGTCACTATAAGGCTTGGAGAAATTTTAATTTAATCTACAAATAGTCTATTTATCCCTCAAATATTTTTGCTATGCATCTTTATAGGAATCATCCAGATAGAAAAAAAGGCCAATGCCTTATAACAAAACATAAAAATGAGTATCAATAAGTAAAACTCTTGATTTTTATGAAAAATACTATAGTCAGATGTTAATTGACCTTAGCAATTATGTCTGGAGGCACAGATTGAACCGAGGTTCACCTGGTTTCAAAATTATAGTATGTTAATTCATTTCCAAATTTCTCCCATCCTTATTTCAATTAATTCTCAAGACTGATATTGAAACTATTTTTCATTAACATAAAAACGAGGGAGTATAAGTCTTCTATGTTAAATCTTTTCATTGTATAGATCTTATGCAGAAATATGGACTTTCAGTTTTGCAAGATGAAAAGCTTCTGGAGATATGTCACAAAATATGAGTATACATATACAACTGAAACTTACACTAAATGTGGTCAAAATAGTAAATTTTATGTCATGCTTTACCACAATAACAATACATATAATAAAAAAATGAAAAGAAATGGATACCATACACTTTATTGTGACATTACAGGTTCTTTCCAGTATAACCCCAGCACATCTCTTCTGATTGATGACATATTACAACAGTGCTCCTGTCACTCATTTTGAGACACATCACAGGTTACATTTGTGTATTCATATCTTTCTGCTTAAAGCTCATCCCCCTCCCTGACTACCTTGAGAGTTTCTCTGTATCAGTTTTTCAAAAAAAACTTCTTAGAGAGACCTATGAAGCTGCTAAAAATGAATATCTTCCTAGTAAAGGAATCAATAATTCTACAAGTCTGGTGATTCATATATCTGTTGGTCAATAAAAATATAATTAAGTATCTATCATGTGATCCACACCATAAATTTAGTTGCTTAAAACAATACAAATTTACTAACTTAATTGTAGAGGTCAGAAATTCAAAAATTAGTCTCATTGGGGAAAGTCAGGTATTAGCCGGGTTGTGTTACTGCCTTGCGTTTTAGGAAAGAAGTCCTTTTTTGCCATTTATGGCATCCAGAGGTTGCTTTCACTGCTCATATACTGGCCATTTCTTCTATACTCAGTGAGCCTCAATCCAATCTCTACTCTACTATCATATCTCACTTCTCAAACTAAATCTGCCTCTTCATCATAAGAACCCTTGTGACAAAATTGGACCCAGGCAGACAGCTATGATAATTTCTCCATGTCGTATTCCTTAATGTAAGCAAGTTTACAGACTTCTATTTGCTATTTAAAGTAATATACATACTGTTATTAAAGACTAGAATGTGATCATATGGGGGGATCATAATTCAGACCCTCAAACTTCTGATCATATTTATTTAAATATTTGTACTTATCTAAATATTGTTCCAGTTGTTACTCTTCCAAACACCCCAAATATATTTCACTTCTATACTTTATATATAACTTCAACTTTTTTTTATAACATTTTTATAACTTCAACTTTACTAATAATGAAAGATGTGTAATTAAAAAAAAAAAAAACTTCTGGCCTTCTGGTATCTCCCCCAAGATATGAGGTCCAGGTTGAGGTTTCCTAAAATAACTGTTCACATGCAAAAACTGGTGCCTTCCCGAAATCCCCTATTAGGAATTTCTAACTAATTCTCTTGTCTCATGGTCTTTGTATATTGCAGAGGTATTATTGAGGATTGACTTGAGATATTTTCTTTACTTCAGATAGTCTCTGTCTTATCTGGATTTCACCTATAAAATATGGATAGTCATCTTCCAGTTCCTCATGGAAATGAGGTTCTAGGAGGCGGTTTTGCTGCTGATGGAAACTCCAAAGGTAACAGCATTTGCTGTTCTTGGACTTTCTTTCAATGGAAGACACTGCCCATCTTGGAAGATGGGAAATGGGGATTCCCAGGTGTCTGAATAGGGATAAGCCGTGCTGATTTTGACCAGGGAAAGATAACAGAAGAAAAGTGATGGGGGCTGCCACTGTGGCGCAGCAGGTCAAAGCCCTGGCTTGGAGCGCCGGCATCCCATGTGGGCACCGGTTTGAGTCCTGGCTGCTCCTATTCCGGTCCAGCTCTCTGCTGTGGCCTGGGAAAGCAGCAGAGGATGGCCCAAGGCTTTGAGCTCCTGAACTCATGTGGGAGACCGGGAGGAGGCTCCTGGCTCCTGGCTTCAGATTGGCACAGCTCTGGCCATTGCGGCCATCTGGGGGTGAGCCAGTGGATGGGAGACCTCTCTCCCTGCCTCTGCCTCTCTCTATAACTTTCTCAAATAAATAAAAATAAATCTTTAAAATAAAAAAAGAAAAGTGATGAAGTGCATTTCCAGGAGAGAGTTGGAGAAAAGTTTGCAGTAGAGATTCTATAGAATTAAGAGAGACACAGTGGAGAACCATGAACAGTACAAACAAGCACCAGAGAATAGGGACACCACCCGCAACACCCAAAGCTGGGGACTAGAGGAGATGCCAACTTCTGAGAGTGAGGTGGAAGCAGACTGCAGTAGCCTCTGTCACTGGTGATACTGCTTGAAGGAGAACTTTGCAGAACATTCTGACTTTGAGTTTGGCCCCAGCAGGGCACCAACAAGGGTGCCCTGCGACCAGCAGAGAGAAAGCACCATCACAAAGCAGGTAGAGTCTGTGGCAGCTCTCATGCACAACTAGGGGATACTATCAGAGGAAAAAAATCCATGTTTCCCATTGACTTTTTTTTTTGTAATTTGTTTATTCATTTGGAAGGTAGAGTTACAGAGAGGCAGAGGCAGAGAGAGAGAAAAAGAGAGGTCTTCCATCCACTGGTTCACTCCCCAAATGGCCACAACAACCAGAGCTGGGCTGATCCGAAGCCAAGAGCCTGGAGCTTCCTTTGGGCCTCCCACATGGGTGCAGGGGCCCAGGGACTTGGGTCATCTTCTACTGCTTTCCCAAGCCATAGCAAAGAGCTGGATTGGAAGTGGAGCAGCTGGATCTCGAACCAGCACCCATATGGGATGCCAGCACTGCAGATGGTGGGTTTATCCGCTTTGCCACAACACTGCTTCCCCCACTGACTTTCAGTCTGACCTAGAGTGTTGACAATGTGCTGGGCACCCACTTAGGACTATAGAGTGTTCCAATCCCCCAACCCTATAGTCCTAAATGGGTGAGCACCAACAGGCAGCTGACTCTGGACATGCCTCTGCTTTTAGCATGGGAAGCCCTGGAACACAGAGCTGAGAGTGGAACCCCTGCCCTCTGTAACTATAGGAGCCTTGCACACTATTACTGACGGAATTCTGTGATGGCACAATTGGGCATTGGATGTAGCTGGGTCTATGGGTAATCACTGTGTTTGGCCTCATTGCTTGAGGTAGGTCATTGCAGAGGGTTCTATGCTCACACTGAGGCCCAGACAGATCCCTTGTGTAGTTAATTTACCTGCATGGGTGGGAGCTGCAGCCACTGTGGGCTAAACCTGGGCATTGATCACCTTGGAAGAGTGAAGAGGCTGTGATTACTCAACAGATATGACTATACTCTCCCCTGTGATGACAATAGAGGATATATACCACACAAAACTTTGGTATCACCCTAGACTCAAAAACACTCAGCAATAACCAGAGCTCCCTGGCCCCACTCAGCACAAGCCTCTGGATATGAACTGAAGGAACAGATATTTCACTAAGAAACAGAGGCATAGTTCGAAGATAAAAGCCATCAGAGAAAAAAAAAAACAACAATATTTACACAAATACCCAAAAACAAATGCAGAAATACAATAAGAATAAGGAAGATAATGATGCACCAAAAGGAACACTAAAAACTTCAATATCAGAATGTAAAGATGAAGAGATTGATGAAATACCTGAAAATAAATTAAAAATAATGATCAGAACATTACTGACAAACATAGAGAAACAAGTTCAAGAGATGAAGAAAGCCACACATGAAATGAATGCAAAATTTTGCCAAGAGTTAAAGATATTGAAGAGAAATCAAACTGAAATCTCAGAAATGAGGAATTCAATATGTCAAATAAAAACAGAGGAAAGCCTCAATAGCAGACTTAGTGAAGCAGAAAAAAGAATATCTGAACTAGAAGATAAATCCTTGGAAATTTATAAGTTAGACAATAAAAGGACAAAGAAAAAAATAGAGAAATTGAAAATAGTGTTCATATTTATGTGAGACGATCAAAAGACCAAATATAAGTGTCCTAGGAGTAACTGAAGATATGGACAGAGAATGGATTAGAAGGCCTGTTAATCAAAATAATAGAAGAAAGCTTCCCTAATATGGATAAACAAAGGGACATACAGGTACAAGAAGCACAAAGGACACAATCAGCAAAGAACTTCATGATGACAAACTACAGTCAAACTGTCCTTAAGAAAATATTCTATAATATGCAAGAGAGAAACACCAGATTACTTTTAGAGGACTTCCAATTAGACTCACAGGTGATTTCTCATCAGAAACTCTACAGGCTAGGAGAGAATGCAGAGCCATGGTTGATGTCTTAAAAGGAAGAAACTGTCAATCCAGAATACTGTACCCAGAAAAACTCTCATTTATAAATAAAGGTAAAATAAAGATCTTCTGCAACAAAGATTTCTTCAGCTTTACAAATTTTTCCTCAGCATGTGCTATAGACATAAATGGACACTGATAGACATCATTATGAAAGAATGTGAAGGCAGAAAATCTCCCAGTAGAAGTACAAATGAAACAAAACAAGCAATAGGAATGTTTATGGAATAATGGTATGACCAACTCATTACTTATCAATAATAATCTCAAATGTAAATGGTCTAAATTCTCCAATTAAAAGATACAGACTGGCTGAATGGATTAAAATACAAGATTCACCTTTTTACTGCCTACAAGAAACATACCTCACCAACCAACCAACAGACTGGAAGAGAAAGGATGAAAAATGATATTCCATGCTAACAAGAAGCCAAAAAGGGCAGGAGTAACTACCCTAATATCTAACAAAATAGACTTTGGCAAAAAATAATTGTTAAAGGAGACAAAGAAGGGCATTATGTAATGATTAAAGTATCAATTCAACAGGAAAATGTGACAATTATAAATGTATATGCACCAATGCCAAGGTGCCTGGCTATTTAAAGCAAATGTTAATGAATCTTGTCGCTCCCCGTCTTCGTGGAGGAACGACACAGGACCCTGCGCTGTTCTTTCGTCTGCTCGGCCCTCCCCGGGTCTGCTGCTGGTTCTTCCCGGGTTGGCTACTGTCCCTTCCACCTCCGTGGAAGGGCGGTTCCCCCTGGCCACTTTCCCCACTTCCGCAGGGGAGCAGCACACCGCCGGCCAGCTCTCTCGGGGGCTGCACAGGTGTTCCCCTTAGATGTTCCTCTTAGATGTTCCTGGTGCATGCCGTCTCTCTCCTCCTTTATAGTCCTCCTCCGCCAATCCTAACTCGGCTGCCCACACGCCGAGTACGCTGCTCTCCTCCAATCAGGAGCAAGTCCTACAGCTTGTCAAGTTGGTGAGAGGCAGCTGGGTAGAAGCTGTTTTCTCCTCTCCCAGCGCCATATTGTGGGAGAGCAGATGCATAGAATAAGTCTTAATTCCAGTAACTCAGTCCAGTCCGGATTGCTCCCCACAAATCTAAAGTGAGATCTAGACTCCAATACAATAGTAAGTGCTGTGTAAGAAAGTGAAATGCTGAAGTCCCTTATTACATCAATGGATAGATCAGCAAAACAGAAAATCAATAACGAAGCAACAGAGTAATCTACACTATGGACCAAATTGAACTAATAGATATTTATGAACATTTTAATCCCACAGTTGTATAATAAACATTCTTTCATAACTTCATGGAACTTTTCTAGTTTAAGTCATATTCTAGATCACAAATCAAGCCTCAGAAAATTGAAAAAAAAAGTTGAAATCATACCATGTAACTTTTCTGACCACAGGGGAATGAAGCTGGAAATTAACAAAAATATGGCAAACATGGAAACACACAAAAACTGAACAATGTGCTCCCGAATGAACAGTGAATCATAGAAGAAACCAAAAGTGAAATAAAAAATAATTCTGGAAATAAATGAATGACAGTTCAACACTTGGAAACTAATGGGTACACAAAATCAGTAATAAGGGAAATTTATAATACTTCAAGCTTACATCAAGAAATTGGAGGGAATTCCAAGATGGGAGGATAGGGAGACAGTGTACTATTGTAGGCTAGGGGAAAACAGTAAAAAAAGGGAGGGTGGGGAGGAAGGCACATTCACTGGGAGAGTTAGAGCAAACTGCAGTGGAAATTCTAGAGATGGAAGAGGGACACCATGGATCGGAGTTGAAGGTACAGACATGCAGCATGAGCACAGAGACAGCACAAGATTCCAGCAGCTGAGCCCTGGAGAGGGAAGGTGAGTTCAGACTGTAGCAGCCTGTGTCCCTGGTGATATAGCTAGAGGGAGAGCCTGGCAGGAGTCCGGCCTGAAGCCCTAGAGGGGACAGGGTACCTGCTGACCAAGCGAGGGAAAAGGTACATTTCTCTCACCCCTCCCCCCATAACAGCACCTGGCAAGCAGCTAAGAGAGGTCAGTGTCCATTTTGGACATAATTGGCACCTGCAATAGCTCTTCTGTGTGTGCTGAGCAATTGGCCAGGATAAGAAGACATCTTGCTAACAGTAATGGTGGTAGCAACTCAGCTGTGCATATATGGCAACCAGCAGAGATAAAGCACCATTGTGAAAGGAATAGGACAGCTTCCAGTAGCACTTATACATGTGTGTCATCCAGTAAGTTTACCAGAGGGAAAAATTTGCTTTCCCCACTGACTTTGAGTCTGGATGAGAAGACAGGGGGCTGGGTACCTTCATAGGACTGTGAAGTACCCCCAAGCTCTCAATATATCACGGGCTCTGGGGCTCAATCCACCTAGGCAGCTGGCTTTGGGATCATCTCTGCCCCTCTGTGGATGGGACAGGCTAGTGGAGCGGCGTTGATCCTCTGCACCCCATGACAGTGGGAGCCTTATGTGCTGAGACTGTGGAAACAGTGTGACTGCACAATCAGGCACAGTATGTAGCTGAGTCTCTGGGATATAACTGAGCAGCACCACATGCTCAGAGCTTCAGATTGCCTGGTGGGGGGGGGGTATTCATTGTAGCAGGACCCGTGTTTTCAATGAAGACTACACGGAGAGTTTTTGCAGTTTCATACAGCAGTATTGCACCTACTGTGGGCTAACGGCCAGGCATTGACCAGCTTGGAAGAGAGGAGGTGAGAGTGTAATTAGCCAACAGAGGTGATCATACCCTAGTTTCTGCTTACAAGAAGAGAACTATCATGCCCAACTTGGGTGTCACCCTGGATACTGGCCCCACTCTGGAGCACTGACCAGAGCTTGCTGGCTACACCCAGCAAACACATGAGCATATTTACTGAAAGAGTAGACATTCCACTAAACCACAAAGGCATAGTTCAAAGATAAAAGCCATCAGAGGGGAAAGCAAAATCAAGTATCTCCACAAATGCCTAAAAATAATTGCATAAGTTCAAGAAACAAGAATAAGAAAGACAACACGACCCCCTCTCCAATACAACAACATTTCAATATTAGAGTGCATAGATGTGTAGATCACAAGATTGGCGAAATGCCTGAAATGGAATTCAAAGGATTAATCATAGGATTACTCAGAAGCAATGAAAAGCAAATTCATGTGTTAAAGAAATCCACAAATGATATGAATGAAAAACTCTCCCATTAGATTGAGATTTTGAAATAAAATTCAAAAGCTAAATAAAAATCAATAAAATATTTACTATTTAAAAAAGAACCCAGAAGCACAGGCAATCAAAGCAAAATCTGACAAATAGGATTGCATCAAGCTAATAAGCTTTTGCACTGAAAAGGAAACAATTAACAAATTGAAGAGGCAACTGACAGAATGGGAGAAGATATTTTCAAACTACAAAATTGATAAAGGATGAATACCTTGTATTGATAAAGGTCTCAAGAAACTCAAAACAACAAAACAACCAATCCATTTAAGAATTGACAAATGACATGAATAGGAAATATTTCAATGATGAAATAGAAATAGGGGCCGACACCATGGCTCACTAGGTTAATCCTCCGCCTGAGGCACTGGCATCCCATATGGGTGCTGGGTTCTAGTCCTGGTTGCTTCTCTTCCAGTCTAGCTCTCTGCTGTGGCCCAGGAAGGCAGTGGAGGATGGCCCAAGTGCTTGGGCCCCTGCACCCGCATGGGAGACTGTGGGGGGTGCGGGGAGGGAAGCACCTGGTTCCTGGCTTTGGATCCGCATAGCTCCAGCTGTGGCGGCCATTTGGGGGGTGAACCAACAAAAGGACGGGAGACCTTTCTCTCCATCTCTCTCTTTCTCACTGTCTAACTCTATCTGTCAAATAAAAAAAAAGAAATGTGGGAGGTGCATAGATCCTACTTCTCTCTCTATATATATAAAAAAAATAAAAAAAGAAATACAAGTAGCCAACAAACACAAGAAAAAATGTTTAAGCTCACTAGCCATCAGGGAAATGCAAATAAAAATCATAACGAGGTGATACCTCTCTCCAGTTAGAATGGCTATCATCCAAAGATAATAATAATAAAAAAAATACATACTGGCAAGGCTGTGATGAAAAGGTACCCTAATCTTCTGATGGTGGGAATGTAAACTGCTACAACTGTTATGGTAAACAGCATTGGAAATTTTTTCAGAGATCTGGAAACAGATAAACTATATAACTCAACAACACAACTGCTGTGAATTTACCCAAATGACATGAATTCAGCATATGAAAGAGTTATTTGTACCACCATATTTACTGCATCTAAATTCACAATAACTAAACTATGGAATCAACACAGTTGTCTATCAACTGATGTCTAGATAAAGAAAATGTGTCATAAATTCACTATAGAAGTGGCCAGCACTGTGGCTCACTTGGCTAGTCCTCCGCCTGCAGCCCAGAAATCTCATATGGGTGCCGGATTCCAGTCTCGGATGCTCCTCTTCCAGTCCAGCTCTCTGCTGTGGCTCAGGAGTGCAGTGGAGGATGGACCAAGTGCCTGGGCCCCTGCACTTCTGTGGGAGACCAGGAGGAAGCACCTGGCTCCTGGCTTTGGATTGTCATGGCTCCGGCTGTAGTGGCCATTTGGAGGGTGAACCAATGGAAGGAAGACCTTTCTCTCTGTCTCTCTCTCTCTCACTGTCTAACTATACATGTCAAATAAAAATAAAATCACTATAGAATACTACTCAGCCATAAAAAAGAATTAAGTCTTGTCTTCTGCAACAAAATGGATGCAAGTGGAAACCGTTATGCTTGGTGAAATAAGACAGTCTCAAAAAGGCAAATACATACTTTCTCTGGTATGTGGTAGTAAATATAGAATACCAAAATTGTATAGGAATGCAATGGTTATTTTGAGATATGATTATCATTTTAGCTATTGTTTATAGTTTTGGAACTGTGGTCTTCCTACTTTTTACTTGTGAAATATTATGATTAGTGGCTAATTAAGCTTGTGAATATAGAGTGGATTAAAATTATGGCTTTACAAAAACTGATGGAGAGTAGGGAAGAGGTGGTGGGGGAGGAGAAGGGGACAGAGGAAAGTATGGTTGTCTTCTAAGGAATGCATAAAATCTATTTTCTTTTCTTTTTTTTTTCTTTTTTTTTTTTTTTTTTGACAGGCAGAGTGGACAGTGAGAGAGAGAGAGACAGAGACAGAGAGAAAGGTCTTCCTTTTCCATTGGTTCACCCCCCAATGGCCGCTGCGGCCGGCACACCGAACTGATCTGAAGCCAGGAGCCAGGTGCTTCCCCTGGTCTCCCATGCAGGCGCAGGGCCCAAGCACTTGGGCCATCCTCCACTGCCTTCCTGGGCCACAGCAGAGAGCTGGACTGGAAGAGGAACGACCAGAACAGAATCCGGTACCCCGAACAGGACTAGAACCTGGGGTGCCGGCGCCGCAAGTTATGGATTAGCCTATTCAGCCTCAGCACCAGCCCTATTTTCTATTAATTTCTAACATATGGATAATATACCCTATGTTTTTAGACATTTTGTACATTAAAAAGACCAGAATCATATCATATCTGGCACAGAGTAAAGGCACAATAAGAATTAGCAACATTTTCTATCCTTATTTATCATATCCATCTTTAGCTAGAAATCAGTAGAATGTGTAACTCATTTCAATGTTTCCTGGTTCCACATTCATTCAAGGGCATATTTAGTTCTTTGATAATGGAACTATAGTTATTTCCAGAAAACAATTAATCTGCAATATGTATTGTGATACATATGCTTTAGTCTGTGCAGACTATGTATTTATCAGAGTCAGTCTTCTTTATAGAAGCAACTATACAAATAAGGTTGGAATGCTTCCTGTAATAATCAAGGATTTCAATACAAACCAAGTATGTATGCTCTTGACATTTTCATATGATTGTAATGATATAGACTAGTTATTATTTTATTTAAAGTATTTCTCCCATTTTAAGAAGAGTCTGTTTTTCTACACGATAAAATATAGAAAACATTTTCTTAACCTTTAGAGAACTCTCATTTCATATCCTCAAAATATGTTGAAACAGAAATTGGAAATCAAAAAAATATTTTCAGGGTTTCCTCAGCCACTTCCTTCAGATTTTTTTTTAAATTTCATTGCTATGGATTAATCTTTCTTGGTGGGAATCCTCTATGCACTTAATAGAAAAAAAGGATTTTGTTTTATTTTCCCTCCTGTCGCTAGGGTCCCTATTACATAAAATTAAAATATACACTTCTAACTATATGAAGTTGATTTAGAATTCCAATATGTCTCTGTTATTTTTTTCCAAGTTATTTTGGTAATCCATCTCCCCTTACTCATAATTCTTGCCTTCCATCTACAGAAAATAATTTCTTGAAAGATACGCATGATGTTCAAATTTTTGCTCAAGGTTTATCACGGCCCTACCATGTTCTAGAAATGGTCCTTAACAAACATAAATTCTAGCACTGGCTTACAAAATCAAGAAAGATCTCTTCAAATAGAACCCAATAAATCAGTGTGGTACAATATGTGAGACTTGGAGAGGCTTGGGAATTGGAGAAGTATGAGTGTCATCAGATGTTTTCTAGAGAGTCAGTTAAATTGATTCAGTTGCAACACTGTCAATAGGAAATGTAAAACACATACTCCCTTTTACTGGAAAGCAACTACAACTGGGTTTTCTGTGTGGGTACAGCCCTACTTGTGTATGCAGTTTGTCCAACAGGAAATCTTTCTACTACAAATCATGATTTTGCATAAAACCAGCCAGTAAGAGATACTGGATTAATAGTATTACTGAGACACAAACAACAGACACAATCTGTGGACTAAATTAACAGTCGTATTTTAAAATCTGAGTTATTTCTGAAATCATTTATTTGTCTTTGGAAACATATACTTGGATCTTTGCTACTACAACAGGAAAGTTATAATTTTATGAATATCAGATACATTGTAATTTTTCTTGTTCAGATTCTGAATCTTATTACCTGCAATCAGTTTAACCAAGTAATGCATTACCATAAAGGAAGACAATTTAATTTAAATGAATTAATAGTCTATAATTTTTGCATATATTTTATACATAAAGTACATTTCTTTCACACTGAAAATACAAATAAACCTATACATTTTCAGTGTCAATGATAGAAATGAGAGGCTGGCGCTGTGGCACACTAGGTTAATCCTCTGCCTGCAGTGATGGCATCCATATGGGTGCCGGTTTGGGTATTGGCTGCCCCTCTTCCAGTCCAGCTCTCTGCTATGGCCTGGGAAAGCAGTAGAAGATGGCCCAAGTCCTTGCACCTCTGCACCTGCATGGGAGACATGAAAGAAGCTCCTGGCTCATGGCCTGAGGTCGGTGCAGCTCCGGCCGTTGTGGCCATCTGGGGAGTGAACCAATGGAAGGAAGACCTATCTCTCTGTCTCTCCTTCTCACTGTCTGTAATTCTACCTCTCAACTAAATAAAATCTTTTAAAATACCACTTGTTCTCCCTGATAGGTGACAACTAACTGAGCACCAAAAAGGAAACCTGTTAAAGTGAAATGAACACTATGAGAAACAGTGACTTGATCAGCCCTCACCCTGACTGTTGATGAACAACTTAATATGTTATCCCTCTTAGTATTTTTTTTGTTTGTTCTACTTAATACTTTTGGTTGAATACTGTAATCAATACACAATTCTTCTTAAGTGCAGAAACTTAACTGAAAAGTGATTGCTGTTAAATATAAGAGTGGGAAAAAGAGAGGGAAGAGATGTGCAATTCGGGACATGCTCAAGCTGACTTACCTCAAACAGTAGAGTTAGAAACATAACCAGGGGATTCCAATTCAATCCCATCAAGGTGGCATGTACCAATGTCATCTCACTACTCCCAGTGATCAATTTCTGTTCACAATTGATCATAATGATAGGACTAAGAGCCAAAGGGATCACATAAACAAGACTAGTGTCTGCAAATACTAACTGATAGAATCAAAAAGGGAGAGAACGATCCAACATGGGAAGTGAGATACACAGCAGACCCATAGAATGGCAGATGTCCTAAACAGCTCTGGCCTCAGAATCAGCCCTTAAGGCAAACGGATCCGGCTGAAAAGCCCATGAGAGTATTTCAGGCATGGAAAGCCAAGACACTCTGGGGGAAAAAAAAACCTAAATGAAAGATCTCTGTGAGTGAGATGCCAGTGGAAAGAATGGGTCATCAAAGAAGGAGGTATCTTTCTCTGAAGGGAGGAGAGAACTTCCACTTTGACTATGGCCTTGTCTAAAAATGACAAGAGTCAGTGAACTCAGGGGGCTTCCATAGCCTTTGCAGCTCATGACAAGAGCCTAGGGTGATTACTGATGCCATAAACAAGAGTGTCAATTTGTTAAGTCAACAACAGGAGTCACTGTGCACTTACTCCTCATGTAGGATCTTTGTCCTTAGTGTGCTGTACATTGAGATTTAATGCTATAACTAGTACTCAAACAGTATTTTTCACTTTATGTTTCTGCATGGGAGCAAACTGTTGAAATCTTCACTTAATGTATGCTAAACTGATCTGTATATAAAGAGAATCGAAAATGAATCTTGATGTGAATGGAAGGGGAGAGGGAGTGGGAAAGGGGAGGTTTGCAGGTGGGAGGGACGTTATTGGGGGAAGCTATTGTAATCCATAAGCAGTATTTTGGAAATTTATATTATTAAATAAAAGTTAAAAAATATATATATAAATGAGTAGCAGCAAGGCTGCTTCCTATCACCAAGGATAAATCCTTCCATTTTCTTTTAGAGTATTAGGTTGTGTCTCTAAATCTTCCAATAGATAGCCAGTTATGCCCTGAGTAAGGGCTGTTGATATCGTCAAAATTACTGTTTGGGGTTTCTATCTATTTCTCTATGGTGGATACCAGGAGTCAAGGGCATCCTCAGGACAAAGCTGGTATTTGTTGTGGCTTCACTAATTTCATAATTTGATTTGCTCATGTTCCTTCCTCTGATATATGGCTCTGATCCTTCAATTGCCATCCACCTTGTCTTAGCTGAAGTTTATCACTTGTATAACGGTTTGAAAAACAATGAACCTGGACTTCAGGATTTCCTGAGTCTGATATCTGTATGTTTTACACAATATTATTGCTGTTTCATTTTCAAACTCTTAAATGACATAATTCTTTTCTTTCACAATGTGGTCAGTTATGCAACAATCCTAATATCATTCACACTAGAATAGCCACACTTTAAAACAGCCACCATGCAAATGTGATGGAAATATATCTTTTAAAACTTTTTGATAAAAAGCCAAATTTGCATTTCCTGTATTAGGAGTAAAGGTTTATGTAGCAGACAAGATTTTCAATAGAAGCACAACCATGTGTGTGTGAGAGAGAGAGACAGAAACAGAGATAGAGACAAAGAATTTCTCATTATAAACTGACCCACCTGCAAAAGAATAAAGTATATTAAAGATAAACAGGAGAAATTTTTAAATGACACGACTAATTTTATCAATACCAACTTTGAATATAAATGGTCTAAATTACTCAATTGAAAGGTACAGATGATTAAATTGATAAAAATATAAAATCAATAATATTCTGCCTCCAAGAAACCCACTTCATCAGTAAAGGCATACAGATAATGAAAGATAAAATATTAAAAAAAATTCCATGCAAACAAAAACCAAAACTGAGCAGGAATAGCCATCTTCATATAGAAAAAAATAGGCCTTTAGATTAAAACTGAAAAAAGATACAAACTAGAAATCAACAACAAAAGAAAGTTGAGAAATTACACAAGTAAATAGAGAATAAACAAAAATGCTTATGAATGAACCAAATGAATCACTGAAGCAATTAAAAGAGAAACTTAAAAATTCCCAGATATACCTCAAAGCAATTAAGGCAATACATGACAAACCCACAGCCAGCATCTAATTGAATGGGGAAAAGTTAGAAACATTTCCACTAAGATCTGGAACCAGAGAAGGATAATTTCACCACTGCTGTTCAATATAGTCCTGGAAGGTTTAGTCATAGCTGTTAGGTAAGAAAAAGAAATCAATGCAATACAAATTGGAAAAGAGGATGTCAAATTTTCCTGGTTTGCAGATAATATGTTTCTACATATTTGGGAAACAAAAGAGTTCACTAAGAGTCTATTAGAATTCAAAAAAGAGTTTGGTAAAGCTGCAGGATATAAAATCAACACACAAACAGCAATAGCTTTTGTATACAAAGACAATGCAATGGCTGAGAGAGAACTTGGAAGTTCAGTCTCATTCACAAAATTCACAAAATTTAAAACTTTAAAAATTTTTAAATCCATGGAACAAATTTAACCAAGGAGATGAAAGCAGTATGATGAATTACAAAACAATAAAGAAAGAAATAGAAGATATAAAAAATGAAAAATCTTCCATATTTATGTATTGGAAGAATTAACATCATAAAAGTGTCTACAATGCTGAAAGCAATTTATAGATTCAATACAATGCCAATTAAAATACCAAGGACATTCTCTTCAAATCTAGGAAAAAAGATGATGCTAAAATTTATATGGAAACACAAAAGACCCCAAATAGCTAAAGTAATCTTAAGCAATAAAAATGCTGGTGGCATCATAATAACAGATTTCATGGAATAAAACAGGACAGCTAAAATCAAAACAGCCTAGTACTGGCACAAAAATAGACATATAGACTAATGAAACAGAATAGAATCCCCAGAAAACAGTCCATACATACATACCTACAACCAACAAATCTTTAACAAAGAGCTAAAATCAATTCCTGGTCAATGTATAGTCTTTTCAAAAAATGACACTAGAAAAACTGGATCTCCATATGCAGAAGTATGATGTAAGACCACCATCTTAGACCTTATACAAAAATAAATCAAAATGGATCATATATGCTAATCTACACCCCGATACCATCAAATTGCTAAGGAAAACTTCTGGGAAACTCTGCAAGACATTGTCCTAGGCAAAGATTTCTTAGAAAAGAATATAGAAGCACAGTCAATTCAAGGAAAAACAGACAAATTGTTTTACATTAAGAGAAGAAGCTTCTGCACTGCAAAGGAAATAATCAACAAAATGGTAGACAATATTCACAAACTAAGCAATTGATAAAGGATTAATATCTAGAACCTATAAAGAGCTCAAAAAACTCAACAAAAACCAAACCAATAATTCATTTAAGAAATGGGCAAAAAGACTTGAACAAGCATTTCTCCAAAGAAGAAATTCAAATTGCCAACAGATGCATGAAAAAATGCTCAGGATGACAAGCTATCAGGGAAATGTAAATCCAAACTACAATAAGGTATCACCTCTCCCCAGTTAGAGTATATATTAACCAAAAATTAAAAAAACCATACAAATTGGCAAGGATGTAGAGAACAAGGTACCCTAATCCACTATTAGTGGTATTGTAAAATAGTGCAGCCATTGTGGGAGACAGTACAGAGATTCTTCAGAAAGCTGAAAAGAGATCTACCATGTGACCCAGCGATCCCGCTGCTTGATAGTTTTCCCCAAAGAAGTGAAATCAGCATATGACAGAGTTATCTGTACCCCCAGGTTTATTGTAGCTCAATTCACAATAGCTAATATATGAAATGAACCCACATGTCCATTAACTGATGACTAAAATAAATATTCTATGTAATATTACTCAGCTGAAAAAAACAGAATGAAATCCTGTCTTTCACAACAAAATGGAATCAACTGGAAACCATTATACTTAGTGAAATAACCTAGGTCCCAAAAGACAAATAAGATATATTTTCTATGATTTGTGGTAACAAATAGAGTCCAAAAATGTAATGGATATTAGCAAAATTGACATTTTCGGAATAGATTGTTGTTTCTATCCCTTGTGTCTAGTGTTATGAAACAGTGTCTCTTTCTTTTAATTCTTTACTTAGTGGCTGGTTAATCTGATTAGTATGCAATAATCTGAAAATATGTCACTATTTATAGTGTTTAAAATGAAGTGTGAAAGGATGGCGGAAATATGGTGGAAGAGTGAGTGGCAGGTAAGGTAGAATGGGAAGTATTAGTAAGAGTCTAATTCTGTATATAAGAAATACATGAGATTTGTTCACCTTATATGTGTATATAACATGTTTAGAAAATTCCTTGAAACAAAAAGAAATATAATATACCCAAGCTTATGAGATACAGCAAAAGTAGTATTAAAAGGTGTGTATATAGCAATAAGCATACACATATATTTTATATATATGTATAAAGTTATCAAATAAAAAGCCCAACTATATAACATACACAAAATCAGTAGAAAAAATATAATGATCAAAGAAAAAAGAACTTTCAATAATAACACAAGTGATCAACAAAATAAAGCATTTTTAAAGTAAATATCAATAAATCATTATCTAGGCAAAGAAAAAGTGAGAGATGTTTCAAATTAATAAATGAATATTACAACTGATAACAAAAATGAAAAGTATCATTGGAGATACCATAAACTAATCATTAAAATATCTAGAAATTTTGAATACATTTCTTGATACTTATTAATTGCCAAGAATCACAGACATTGAAAACATGTAGAAACCAATAATGAGTAATGAAATTGAATCAGCAATGAAATATTTCTAGAGAAAGGGAAGTCCTGTAACAGATGGATTCATTTCTAAATCCTACTAAATTTTAATGAAAATTTAACATCATTTCTTTTCAAGCTGTACCAAAAATATGAGATCGAGGTACCCTTTCCAAAGTACTCTGAGTTCAGCATTTCCTTGATTCCAAAACCAAATACATGGCAATCAAAAAGAAAACTATAGATCTCCCTGATGAATATACATACAAAAATTCTCAGTGAAATACTAAACAAATCAAATCAAACAATATATCATAAACATCACACATTATTAATAAATGTGATTTATCCCAGAGATGCATTGTTGATGCAACATTTTGAAGTCAATAAATATAATTCATCATTATTGTGATGATTAAGGATAAAAAGAATAAAGGATAAAAATCACATGGTCATCTATAAATGCATAGATGGATTCTAATAAAATCTGACAATTATTAATGTTAAATAATAAACAAAATAAGCAGAATTAGTATATCTCAATGAATAAAGGCTATGTATGACAGACCCACAGCCAATATCATACTGAATGGTAAAACACTGAAAGAAATTCCTCTAAGATGGGGGCCAAATAAACCCACTCTCATTACTCTTATTAAACATAGTGTTGAAAAGTTTTAGCTACAGCAGTTAGGCAAGAGAAATAAATAAAAGTATACAATTAAGACAGGATCAAGTTAAATCGTCACTTCTTATGGATAGCATGGTTCTTAGAGATAGAGAAAACTAAGTACACCACCAAAAACCTATTTAAATTGATAAACATATTCAGTAAGATTATATAAAATAAATACACAAAAATCAGTAGGATTTTTACATACCAATATCCAACTCATTGAGAAAGATATAAAACCAATATCATTCAATATATCTACAAGAGAAAATATAAAATAGCTTGCAGAAATTTTAACAAGGATGTGAAAAGAATTATTTTTCTCTGTAAAAAGAATTTAAAAAACAGAGACAAAAGAAATTGAGAAAGACAGAAGAAAATGGAAACACTTTTCATGTTCATAGACTAGAATATTTAAAATTATTAAAATTTCCATACTACCCAAATAGATTTAGATTTAATGCACTCTTCAATGAAATATCAATTACATTTTTATAGAACTAAAGAAAATAATTCCAAAATTCATATGAAGCCAATAATACCCTTGAAGACTTAAAAATTGTCAACAATAATGAGCAAAACTGATGGCATCACATTAAGAGTTTTCAAGACACACCCAGAAATCTTATAAGCAACAACTACATGGTATTGGTATAAGAACAAACACATAAAACAATAGAATGAAATATAAATTCAAGAAATGAATTCATGTATCTAACACCAAGATCTTTGATATAAGTGTCAAAATCATGCATTGGAGGATATTCTCTTCAAAAAATGGTGTAGGAAAACTGGATATCAATATTCCAAATCTGGAACTCTCACCTCTCAAAAATTCAATGCAAAATGAATAAAATGTTCATATAAAAAAAACCACGAAATTCTGAAATTCTGGAAAGCATATGGGAAACACTTTGAAACAGTGGCATTGGTATGGTTTTTTGAATAAAATCCCAAAGGTAAAGACAAGTAAAGCAAAAATAGATCAAGGAGATTATATCAAACTAAGAAGCTTTTGCATAGCAAAAGAAGTTGGCAGAGTTAACAGACTATCAGCAGAATTCCAGATAACATTTTCAAACTATTCATCTGACAAAGATTCAATTTCCAGAGTGTGCAAGAAAGTTAAAGAATTCAACAACAGAAATGCAAACAATCTAGTTAGCAAAGGGCTGAAGAATCATCACACATATTTCTTAAAAAGAAAATAAAAATGGCCAAGAAACCAAAAAAATAAAAGAATACATAATATCACTAGCCATCAGGGAAATACAAATCAAAACCACAAGGAGGTATCATCTTGCTATCCTTAGAATGGCTATTAGCAAAAAACAAAAATAACAAATGCTATTTAGGGTATGGGAAAAAAGGTATCCTTACTGTCGGTAGAAATGCGGCAATTATGGAATACAACCATTATAGGGAACGGTGGGGAGATTCCCTAGAAAACTCAACATAGATCCACTTTAGGACACAATTATCTCACTTTTGGGCATATATCAGAAGGAAATGAAACCAGTATATGAAATAGATTGTTGAACTCCTATGTTCACTGCAACACTGCTTACAATATTCAACATATGAAATCAAACTAGGTGCCCATAAATGGACTAACAAATAAATAAAATCTGGAAGTCGTATATATATATATATATACACACACATATATACATACATTAGAATATTATTCAGCCTTTAAAACAATGAAATTCTGACAATTATCTGAAAAATAATTCTTAAATGTAGAGCCTTAAAAGATAACATAGTGGTTACCTGGGTATCTGTGAAAGGGAGGAAATGGGGATACACAGGTCAAAGGACAAAAATTAACAAGATGTATGATGAACAGTAAAAAAGAAACAATATAGAAACAAAATGAGGACAATAGTTAATAACACCATATTGTACTTAGGGATTTGCTACAGGAGGAAAAAATGGGTAAATGTAAGATGATGGATATATTAAGTTGGTTCACTATAGTAACCATTTTGTTATATATTATAATGTTATATACTATAAATATAAACAATAAAATTTATTTTTAAAATATAAAAAACATAAAATGTCATATTCAAGAATATAATGTCAATATTTTAAGAAATAGTAGTCTAAAGTCAATCATGCTGCTCTAGCATAATAAAAGTATCTACAATCTGACCATTAGAAATAAATTGGTTTTGTTTTTGTTTTTAAAGACTCATTTATTTGAAAGACAGAGTTAAGGAGAAAGAAGCTGATACAGAAAGAGAAAGATCTTCCATCTGCTGGTTCTCTCCCCAAATAACCACAATGGCTGGAGCTGGGCCGATCTAAAGCCAGGAGCCAAAAGCTTCCTTCGAGTCTCCCACATGGGTGCAGGGGCCCAAGCACCTGGGCCATCTTCCACTGCTTTTTCAGGCCACAGCAGAGAGATAGACCAGAATTGGAGTAGCCAGGACTTGAACTGATGCCAAAAAAGGATGCCAGCACTGCTGGTGATGGCTTTAGTCACTATGCCACTGTGATGGCCCCCTAATAAAATGTTTTGCAACCATATTCATACAAATCTTTCTCATCACCTCTGAGCATATTTCTGATTAACATAAATGCAGAAATCTTCAACAGAATACTAGCTAATCAAATCCAACAACACCTCAGAAAGATCATTCACTCAGATCAAGTGGGATTTATTGCTGATATGCAGGGATCGTTCAACATTTGCAAATCAATAAATGTGATACATCACATTAACAAACTGAAGAATAAAAATTATTATTTTAATATATGCAAATAACACATTTGACAAGATTCAATATCCTTTCATAATGAAAGCCTTAAGTAAATTTGGCATTGAAGGATTAGTCTTCAACATAACCTAGCAAATCTATAAAAAACCCACAGCCAACATCTTATTGAATGGGGAAAAGTTGGAAGCATTCCCACTAAGATAGTGACCAGACAAGGATGCCCACTTTCACCATCACTGTTCAGTATAGTCCTGGAAATTTCAGTCAGAGCCCTCAGGCAAGAAAAAAATCAAATGGATACATTTTCTATTTATCATGTTTCTTGATTGTAACAAGAGGCTACAGCAAGTGATAGACATTCACCATACCATCTAGGTTTGTGTAAGGGCACTATGGATGTTCCCATAATAATGAAATTGCTCAAGGGCCCACTTTTCAGAACACATTCCTTTCATTAAGTTGTGCATGACTACCAATGGTCTTAAAAAAGAAGTAGGTAATTTGTGGCATAGTTTATTTATTCTTTCTAAATCTTCATTTCCTGATCTATAAGAGAGGGGACAATTTTACCTTACAAGTTGAACATTACGTTAAATGTGATAATGACTGTACACACTTGCTAGCCATCTTTTCATTCTCACAGGCAATATAACAATTCAGTTTCACTGTTTGTATATTATTTTATCAATAATTCTAATACATCTATAGTATTTGTTTAAAAACATAGGCTTTGGAGAGCAGATTTCCAGAATCCCTGGCTTCATGATTTCACAACATATGCTGTATTGTGAACAACTAGAAAATCTGCATGTAAAGTAAACAAATTAAAACAGACTCATTTTGAATAATAAATATTAATAACAGCTGTAATAATTTATATAGTCAAATTTAGGGAAGGAAAGAAGCTAAATGAATAAGTTTAGCACTTGTAATCATGACTTCCACTCAAGGTGGTTTCCAATGTCAAAGATGAAATTAAAGTTGAAAAGTAGAACATTCTCAAGGACAAGAATAAAAATTAAAGCTCAATGTACTAATTATAAGTCCAAAGTACATACTGTGTTTGCCATAATCCCAAATCTTCAAATTTTGACATATCAAACTCTTTAAATTCCATATATATATATATATAAAATTCTAAAAATCACAATCAAATGACAAAAATTGAAAGTGGAATGTTGAAATTATGAAAACTACAATTAACATGTGTGTATTCTTTGAGGATAATCATACTTCATTTCCCCAAGAGGATATTCATTTTGAAGCAAGACTTCAAAATTCAGTTATAATGTTGGTGAAAGAGGGCCAGCTGTTAGGGACTGCCTCTATGCAGTTGCCCATAACCTATGCCTGTTATATCCATTTTCACCAAATTTCTGTTTTTGGTGTTTGAGTTTTTTTAATCCAACCACTATTTAAAATTGGTGGTACTATTTTGTACAAGTCACAGGCTATGCATTTCAGCTATGTATCATTTTAAATAATGGAAGTATAAATTATGCAATGAGTTTTATCATTCTAATTCACTTTGTATGTTTTTTGCAAGTTGAACACCAGGTGCATTATTATAACATCATCTTTCTGTTTGAGCATTGTTGAGTGTACATGAAAATGCAGAGAAATCCTGAGAATGTATACCTACATTTGTGAAATATAAAATGTCTTCAGATCTCTTCTCTTTGGGTTTATGCAGGTGTGGCCCATTGCATTTTTAATCAACCTTGTCAAAAGACTTAGGTAGTCCTTTACAGTACCTTCAGATGACAGCAGTTACAATGCTGGGCACACACAATTAGCAACTATTGTGATATATGTTTATACATTTAGGTTTTCAATTTGTTTCCTTATGAGTATTGTTTGTCACCTATAATTGTTGTACCCATGTGATTATCAGTGGTATGCCTGCTTATGGTTGCATAAATACTTCTATGAATGTTAGTTACCTATATGTGTAAAGTAGCCTATGCATTGTCCTGCCATGTTTTCAATAATTATTTTGTTACTCAAATAAATCCTTTTAAAAATGCCCATTAGGGACCAGCATTGTGGCACAGCAAGTTAAGCCTCTGCCTATGATGCCATCAACCCATAAGGGAACCAATTCGATTCACAGCAGCTGTTCCACTTCCAATCTAGATCCTTGCTAATATATCTGAGTAAAGCAGCAGAAAATGTCTTAAGTGATTGGGCCCCTGTCCCCACGTGGGACTAGGAAGAGGTTCCAGGCTCCTGGTTTCGGCCTGGCCCACCTAGGTATTGTGACCGCTTAGGGAGTGAACCAGCAGATAGAAGATCTCTCTCCTCTCTCCATAACTCTATCTTTCAAATAAATAAATAAAACTTTTTCTTAAAATATCAAGTAATATTTTAAACAATGTTTATCAATTATATGTATTTCATTTGAATGACAGAGAAACAGAGAGAGAGACAGATGGAAGGAGGAAGAGGGGAGGGAGCAAGAGAGAGAGAGAGAATGCAATCTCCTATACACTGTTTCATTGTCCAAATACTCTGGAGTATGAACTCAACTTGGGTTTCCCATGAGAGTTAAAGGCTCTCAACTACTGAGCCATAACTCGCTGTCCCCTGGGGCATACATTAGTAGGAAGCTAAATCCAGAGCAGAGCCAAGACTGAAACTCAGAATCTGTAAGAAGAGATGCAGGTATCCAAAACAGTGTGCTAATTGCTATGCAAAATGCCTACCCTTCAAGAATTTTTAATTTTTTTTTGCAGGATTGTAATCTCTCTATTTTATATTTAAGGAATTTTACACCTTAGGAATTTTGATCTTTTGGAATTTCAATATTAAGGACTTGTGCTTTGAGGATTGTTTTCAGGTTTATATCACAAGCTTTTTTTTTTTTTTGTCACTTTCAATTGACTTTTTTTTATTTGACAGAGTTAGAGAGTGAGAGAGAGACAGAGAAAGGTCTTCCCTCCATTGGTTCACCCCCCAAATGGCCGCCATGGCTGGTGCTGCACCAATCCGAAGCCAGGGTCCAGGTGCTTTTCCTGTTCTTAAACGTGGGTGCAGGCGCCCAAGCACTTGGGCCATCCACCACTGCCCTCCCGGGCCACAGCAGAGAGCTGGTCTGGAAGAAAAGCAACCGGGACTAGAACCCGGTGCCCATATGGGATGCCGGTGCCACAGGGAGGATTAACCAAGTGAGCTACGGCGCTGGCCCTATTTCACAAGCTTTGTGTGTGTATGTGTGTGTGTGTGTGTGTGTGTATGTATAGGTTTCTCATAGGTTTTTAGTCTTTCCTGTACATAATAGCTCATAAGCTTTCATCTGATTTTGTTTTCTTGACAACTATTATTTTTTAACTTAAGTTGAATGAAAGATATTTTCCAGAAAAAGAGAATTCAGTGAGAGCAAACTAAAACTAAAGGAAATCAGGCAGTTTGAAAGTGAGTCCACACAAAACTAAATATACTCCTCCATATGATTCAGCATCCATGCTCCTTGTTATTTAGCCAGAGTTGTCAAAAACTTACATCCACATGCAAATCTGTGCATAAATGTTTATAACAGATTTACTTGCAATTCTCAAAACTAGGAAACAACCAATATGTCTTTCAATATAAGTTGAGTAATGAATAAACCAATTGTGATATACCCAACGAAATACTATTTAGCACTAAAAAAAAATGAGCTGTCAAGTCACGAAAAGATATGGGGCCGGTGCCGCAGCTCACTAGGCTAATCCTCCACCTTGCGGCACTGGCACACCGGGTTCTAGTCCCGGTCGGGGCGCCAGATTCTGCCGGTTGCCCCTCTTCCAGGCCAGCTCTCTGCTGTGGCCAGGGAGTGCAGTGGAGGATGGCCCAAGTGCTTGGGCCCTGCACCCCATGGGAGACCAGGAGAAGCACCTGGCTCCTGGATTCGGATCAGTGTGGTGCGCCGGCCGCAGCGCGCCGGCCGCGGCGGCCATTGGAGGGTCAACCAGCAGCAAAGGAAGACCTTTCTCTCTGTCTCTCTCTCTCACTGTCCACTCTGCCTGTAAAAAAAAAAAAAAAAAAAAAAAAAGATATGGAAGAAACAGCATTGCATATTGAGTAGTGAAAGAAGTCACTCTCCAAAGGCTACATAGTGCATGATTCAACATATGACATTCTGGAAAAGATAAAACTATGGAGTCAGTAAATGAATCAATGTTGCCAAGGGCTAGGCCAAATCTTCAGAGCACTGATCTGCTATGTATGATATTATAATGGCGACGCTTTTGTCTGTTTCTCTCTATATAACTCTGCCTTTCTAAGAATTTTTTTTTAAAATGAGGGTAGGTGAGAGAAATCAAGGGAAACTCTGGTCAAAAACTTGTAAAATGCTGAAGTCCTCCACAGCTTATATAGCATTAAACACTGTTAATAATATCACAAGTTTAGATGCATATCCTTCTCCACTCGGCCTGGGATAAGATCCCAGCCATGGCTTGGAGAAACACACTGAAGCAGGAGACCAATCTTCCTGAATCCCTGACCCATGGTAACTGTGGGATGATAAATGCATATTTGTTTTAAGCCTCAGCATTTATGGTAATGCAGCTGAGTGGCAATACATAACATAGTATGCCAAATTTTTGGAAATTAAAGTACTGAGATTTGTAACAAAAATCTTTCATTAAAACATAAAGGTACTCTCTTAATTCAGAAATTGTGATTGTATTTTAAATTGTTGAGTTTACCTAGTGTTTTTCACTGAGACAAAACGGAACATAATTGTTACAAATATGTGATTACAAAAACAACAAATGAAAGTATTTTTGTTAGAAATAATTTCTGCCAACTTATGCTCTATCAACATACCATTCAGTGGATTATTTTCCATGTGTTTCAAATCAATTATCAGAGAAAGCACCAGTTTTATTAGGGCCAGGAAAAAAAAGTCAAGTGATGTTTGTTCTTTTCTTTTCTAGACCTGTGCTCCTTGACTGAAAAATTAATGACATTTGGCTCTTTCACACTTTAATCTGAAGGTCATAAATTAAAAAGCCAGAATGGACAAACATCCCAGCCAAAGCAGACTGATAGCATTGGGAGGCAGTAGAAATCACAGTAAACAAAATGCAAGCTATATTGGTGAACACAATATTTGATATTTTAAAATACCAAAGAGCAAACTAAATGCTTCTATGAGCCACAGACAGCACACATACGGGCTGCCAGTTTGTAGTATGTGCTTCAGTGTAACAAAATTAATTACAGCAATATCAGTAGACATGATGTTTTTTTATATTTATATTTTATTTTATTTAATGAACATAAATTTCCAAAGTACAGCTTATGGATTACAATAGCTCCCCCCACCATAACTTCCCTCCCACCCACAACACTCCCCTCTCCCACTCCCTCTCCCTTTCCATTCACATCAAGATTAATTTTCAATTATCTTTATATACAGAAGATCAATTTAGCATATATTAAGTAAAGATTTCAACAGTTTGCATCCACACAGAAACACAAAGTATAAAATACTATTTGAGTACTAGTTAGTTATAGCATTAATTAAACACCTAAGAGTAACTGTGTATTAATTACAGAGTTCATTACCAATAGCCAATAGTTTTAAGTAGAACATAAAAAATACTAAAAGGGTAAAGTATTAAGTTCTTTTTTTTTTGTTTCTTTTTTTTTGAATGATGGTTTATTGAAGCCCAAGGCGGTCTCATAGTTAAGAAGGATTTCTAATATTTGCTTACTCAGAAGAATCACTTCCCAATACCCATATGCATTCAGAAGCTAGGGTCAGAGACTGATGTCAAAAGCATGAAGGAGGATCAAATTTTTTTATTTACAGCACAAAGGTATAATCAGATGGGAGGGCATTAGGTTGACATTTGGGATCAAGTCATCATTCTCTACATGTGAATTTGCTATTAATCCTCTAATTTGTGGCTAATTCTGATAGACCATCAGATTACTTTAGATTCATTTCCATGTGTATGTGCATGGCATAAAGTAATTGGTTAGCACCGCATTTCCCACACCTGACTGTGAGCTTCTCATCAAGTGCAAGTCACTTGATTTATTACTTCTGGAACATTGGCACTGGGACAGAGTTCATTACAGAACAAACACATGAGTGATTGAACAAATGCATCTTTCCAGAACTAAGAACACTGTGCGTAAAGTAAGAGTTTATTTTAATACTGATATCTGAGCTAAACACTAACTATAAAATATCATGGTACCTAAAATTACATATCTATGGAAATTAATGATTCAATTAAACTCTACTCAATTATGTAAAAATAAATGGTGAGTATGTTTTAATATAAAATAAAATTTTAGCTTAAGAACAGGCATAGTACCATTGTAAAGTCACAACTAAATAACTTTGTAGGTAGTTTTGTTAAATAATTACTTAAGGTTTTATTTCCTCCATTAGTTAACTGAAGATTTCTGATTCTCCAATTATTTTGAAGAAATCTAAAACTAGACTTCTATTTTATTTTGATTTATGGGGAGTTGTTTGGGGGGTTTTGTTGATTTAGATTTATTTTGAATTTTCTGAACATCTCTTACCATGATAGGGTTCAGTTTCTGTAGAAAATTTAGCAGATTAACCAAAGGTTAACATAAACAGTCAGTGACCACTGAGATAAAACTGAATGGGTTTTTAAATGAAAAGCTTTTCCTTTCTATAAATCTGGATCATTTTATATTACATAGAAACATTTGCTCCCCAAGCTAAGATAAATGCTCACATTTTAATGCAAAACTTCCAGAATAATTCAGGTTTATTAAACTAATGTTGCAGCACCACTACAGATGGCCTAAGAGCTGGCAGAGCCTTACAGAGAAGGAGAAAAAGGACACATGCAGAGTGGCTAACAAACTCTGTGGCTCTGTGCAGCTGTGCACGCTACTTTCAGTCCTAATTATGTCCTGTGGGGGAAAGCTTTCTACCTAGCAGAAGACAATCTCAGGGACAAGGAAAGCAAAATAAATTCTAAATACCCTGTACCTAAGATGGAAAAGGTGGCCAAGATTTCACAAATTCAACTCTGTGCTTGGTGAGTGCTATTACAGTTACTTGAAGTGAGAAGTTCTAATTTGTAAATAATTTGGGGGAGTGATGGATATAACAGTGTGTTCTGATGCCATCTTGTCTAGATGAATATTTTAGTTGGTGTTATAGGAGATTTGGGAATGAATACTTTAGCATGATTTAGAATTCAGGAAGTTTTAGTCCTTTGATTTTCATGTATTAATTATAATGTATTCATTAATGAAATATTATTTGAAAATCTATTTTGGACTAGGAACTATACTACATGGGGTTATAGCAAAAATAAAGGAAAAACAGTTCTACCCACTGGGAATTTAGTGTAAGTTTGGGGATATATGTGTGAAAAATAAAACAAGTTACATAGCAGTAGAGTATTAAAAGCATAATTTAAAAAGTTCATGGATATAGTATTAAAAGATAATTTTATTTAGCACAAAATTCCTTGAAATACATTCATATAAGAAGTCTTCAGAAGGGCCAGTGTTGTGGCACAGCAGGTTAACGCCCTGGTCTGAAGTGCCGGCACCCCATATGAGTACTGGTTTGAGAAACAGGGGCTCCTCTTCCCATCCAGCTCTCTGCTCTGGCCTGGGAAAGCAGGAGCAGATGGTGCAGATCCTTGGGCCCCTGCACCTGCGTGGGAGTCCCAGAAGAAGCTCCTGGCTTCGAATTGGTGTAGTTCCAGATGTTGTAGCCAATTGGGGAGTGAAGCAGCAGATGGAAGAACTCACTCTCTCTCGCTCTCTCACTCTCTGCCTCTCCTCTCTGTGTTACTCTGACTTTCAAATAAATAAATAAATCTTAAAAAAGTCTTCAGAAATCCCTTGACAAATGTATGTTATAGGAAAGACATTCATAGGCTTCAAAAAATATTTGCGCGCTAAAAAATATATCTCTTAATTCTATTTTCCATCAAATATTTGAATCCTAATATATTCTATATTTTAGGCAAATGAAGCTTCTTAGCAACTTCAGAAATGGAGTGTCTGGGCAATATTGTGTTAGAAGTCAGAGAGCAGCGTCACAAGTACTGAATGGGAATACAATATCCGAGACCACAGGTGCGTGCACATAGTCCTGTTGAGAGGTTTGGTTATAAAGGGAAGTTTTCAAAAAGTGGGTCAACACTGGAAATTTCCTTGGATGTGATTAGGAAGAATGTTAAATAGTTCTTGCTGATATTCAATGAAAAAGGAATTTCCAAAGAGGGAGGGATGGAAAACACAGGCAGCAAGATTGAATCTGAGATATTGAGGAATAATTTATTTATTGTTTTAGAGATTTATTGATTGAAAAGACAGAGTGACAAGGACAGAGGAAGAGACTGAGATAAAAAGATATCTTCCATGTACTGTTCACGTTCCAAATAGCCTACACAGTCTGGAGCCTATAACTGCATCTGGGTCTCCCGCGTGGGTGGCAGGGGCCCAAGGATTGAGCCATCATATATTTCTTTACCAGGTACATTAGAAGGGAGCTGAAACGAAAATAAAGCAGCTGGTCTTGAACTGGCTCTCCAACATAGGATTATGATGTTGCAAGTGATGACTTAACTCATTGAATCACATCGACCACCCATTGAGGAATATTTTAAAGAGAATTAGAAGAAGGTGAGCTACATTTATGGGAGAATTGGCCTTAAAGCAAAGAAATTTCTCTTTGGTTACAACTAGGTAAAAGGAATCGGATGATTGCACATGCCCCTTATTTTGAAAGTTTAAGGGTAAAAAATGTATGAGTTTAGTGTCTCCTCTCTTCTTTGTGATGGATGACGTGAATTTCTTTTCTGATGATAAAGGATAAGAAAGTGGAGCTTATTTGGTTGACAGTTTGGAGAAATAGCGAATGATTTAGAGCACCCATACCATAGAAACACTTACGCAGAATGTGTGTTGGGCAAGGCTGAGGAACAAGATGACAACTGATTCTCTAGGTTATATCTGAAACAACCTTTGAAGATGTGTGATGCTTTTATTTCAACATTTGGTGCTTCAGAGAAGGCATGGATTTCGATGTGAGAGAGAGACAGAGAGAGAAAGGTCTTCCTTTGGCTCACTCCCCAAATGGCAGCAATGGCCTGAGCAGCGCAGATCCCAAGCCAGGAGCAAAGTGCTTCCTCCTGGTCTCCCATGTAGGTGCAGGGGCCCAAGCACTTGGGCCATCTTCTACTGCCTGTTCGGGCCACAGCAGAGAGCTGGACTGGAAGAGGAGCAACCGGGACTAGAATGCCGTGCCCCATGTGGAGGATTAACCTAGTGAGCCACAGTGCTGGCCCCTCCTAGTTGAATTTAAATGGAACAAAATGAAATTACATGTTGAAAGTATTAACTTAATGATGAACAACAGAATTTAAACAATGTAGAGAAGGAAGTGGTGTCAGGATGGAGGAGAACATTAAGGAGAGAGTTTGGAGAGTAGCTATTTAGAGTTTAAAAGGAGAAGGCCCAATGGACATACAACAAAGAGACTGCAGTCAGAAGATCAGATGCCTGCATTTAGTATTTCAGATTAAATGTCTTCAGGTGTATGTAGCTATATGATTAGAAAGAAATCAAGGGTAAAGACACTAAAAAAGATAAAGAAATATAAGACTTGAGAGTCAAATGGGTCACTCATTAAACTGAACTAGGGGATGATAATATGAGCTTATGGGGGCCTCAGACAAAAGTAAATGTAAATTATATCAGAAAAAAATGCATCCTCAACCCAAAATAGTATAATTCTCACAGAAACGAGTCAAAAGCATGAGAAATTCAGAACTTTCATTTGATCAAATTTTATTCAAAACCTCTCTTTTTCCCATTGAATTTTATCTTTCTCATTGTAGGTTAACTTAGAAAGATGTATCCTTCCTTCTCTGCTATTTGGATTCCTCTTCAAACCTAGTGAAATGTAGTCACTTCCATATCAAATAGAAAGCAAGCTTTGGGGCTATCTCAGGATCTTTGATTAACATTATCTCAACACCTTTGTATAACTACCAGCTGTGACACAGAAATCATTTTAGAATCTTATCATATTCTCAGACACCCCACTGCCTGCAAACTGGACATAAGGCATAGGTGTCCCAAGTTCTCAGATTCCTAAACTATTTGGGAGGTGAGTATGTTTCAATTTCTGCTTGGAACTTGAACAAGAAAGAGGTTCACAGTAGTTCCTGACTCATTTGCTTCCTTTATACCTCTAATTCTTTCTTTCTCTATAATTTTTGTATATCCTTCCAGTATAGGGGGTAAAGTTCTTGAATTCTGATGCATGATAATGTTTTAAAATTCACATTCTCTCTAAGACAACTGTGCCTCCTATTTCAAAATCCATTTGTCACTTATTTTACTTGGAAGATATGCAATAAAAATGCAACTCTGGTGACTGTAAAAATAAAAAGTCATAGGTTCTTATATTGGGAGAAGATAACATGCTAGACAGTAAAATATTTTAAAAATAATAATCCCCCACCTGATAATGAATACAAAAACTCTGGTATGGCATGAACATAAACTAAGTATCTTTACAGATGTTTAATCGTACCTACTTTTTACTTCCAGTGGAAAAGTATACAATTGTTGAGATAAACAATGTACAAATGTACAAGTTTATTACATTTATTGTGATGTAGAGTTGGGGAGAATACACATGGACCAAGGGCTACCTATTAAGCTCAATTCACCTGGGTTATCTATTTTTCTGCTGTACGCATATCAAAATAACTGAAGTTTTTGAACAAAGAGTGGAAATCACAGATAAAAAGGATTGATGACTGCTATAATGTTGTAATCCAGTAAAAATGGCTAACTTTAGAAAATAGAAATAATTTCTTTGAGTGACTAAAATATATTTTTATCCTTTTAATTTTCTGGTTTTTTTTTTCCATTTTCTTCAAAAGTGAGAGAGAGAGAAATATCTGTCATCTGCTGGATCAACAGCAGATTGTCGCAACAGTCTGGGCTAGGCCAGGATAAGTGAGAGCCCAAAATTCAGTCTCGGTGGATGCACATGAAGCATCATCTGCTACCCAGGATGTGCATTAGCAAGAAGCTGGAATCAAGAGGACAGCTGGGACACCAACCCAGGCACTCCAATCCCAAGAGGTATCACAAGGAGAATTCCAGGCATCCCAAGTAGTGTCCTAATTCCTGTACGAAACACTCATCCCAAAATATTTTGTTATCCAATGTTTGTGAATATAAAATACACATCTCCCTCCCTAGCCTGGATACATAAACACATTACTGCAATAACAGCTACAGCTGTACTGTGGTATAGCTGGTAAAGCCACCACCTGCACTGCTGGCATCCCATATGGCCGCTGGTTCAAGTCCCAGCTGCTCCATTTCTGATCCAGCTCTTTGCTATAGCCCGAGAAAGCAGTAGAAGATGTCCCAGGTCCTTGGGACCCTGCACCCACGTGGGAGTTCTGGAGGAGGCTCCCAGCTCTTGGCTTTGGATCGGCACATATCCGGCCATTGTGACCAACTGGGGAGTGAACCAGCAGATGGAGGACCTCTCTTTCTCTGACTCTCTTTCTCTCTCTGTGTAATTCTGACTTTCAAATAAATAAATCAATCTTTAAAAAAAAAAGCCTGATAGTTTTTGTCTCCTTTCTTGATTTGTTAATATTAAAAGAAGATACATCAGGGTTGGCATGGCATCATAGCTGGTAAAGTCACCATTTGTAATGCCATCATCCCATATAGGCTGATATCAGCTGCTCCACTTCTGATCCAGTTCCCTGCTAATGGCTTGGAAAAAGCAGCAGAAAATGTGCCAAATACTTGGGCTCCTACAATCTATATGGGAGATCTTCATGAAGCTCTTAGATCCCAGCTGTAGTCTGGTCCAGCCTTGGCCATTGCAGGTATGTGGGGAGTGCAGCCATCTCTTTTTCTCTCCCTCTCCTTGTAACTCTGACTTTCCAATAAACAATTTTTTTCTTTAAAAAAAAAGATATGTCAGCATAAAGTAAATGGTGGATAATATATAATAATCACATTTTTCTTGACAATAAAGTCTTTTTGGGTTATAAATGATTAATAAATTAATTCAAATTTGCTTAATAAAATTATTTTTGGATTCCTTTAGAGGCCCCAAATGTCTGGTTTCACATTTTCTTTGCCTTTTAAAACATTAGTCTATGAATTTACTACATTTCCAGACAAGCTCTACATGTGATGTCTCAGTATCACTGCTAACAACATCTGGAACTGCAATCATCCTGGCTCATGCATTCTCATAGGAAGAGAAACTGAGAGTCAAAAACAGAACATTTGATATAACTCTCTATGGATAGGATTTGACTTTATGTCCATCCTTGTAGGAATTACTATAACCAGTATATGGTATAGAATGACGATCCTAGGCTGATCAAGGCTTATCCTAGAGCTAAGGAAGAGTCATGACTGATTAAATGTAAACAGACACAGAGTGAGGAAAGGACAGTATCTCCAAGAAATTCAAGGGCGTGTTTCTAGTGGAAAGTCAAAAAAAAAAAAAAAAACACTACCATAGTTTAAATTATTTTCTTTTTGCATAGACTAACATACACAGGCTTTGCAATTCATTTGCTTCGCAGAAGTTCCCTTAATTTAAGTGTAATTATGCTCTAATGCACATGCCCTAATATTATGGTAAAAGAATCTTTTCATAAACATCTTTAAATTTTATACAGAAGAAAATGTTGCTTGTTATTCAACATCTATTCTCCCCTTGTTCCTTAAAACATAATACTGATTATATTTAGAGTTCTGTTTTATCTAGGCAAAATAATAAATTTCTCGTCCTTTCTGTGAGCTGTTTCTCAAGTAACATCTGGTTAATGACATTGAGAGGTGTGGGGAGCAACCCGGACTGGACTGAGTTACTGGAATTAAGACTTATTCTATGCATCTGCTCTCCCACAATATGGCGCTGGGAGAGGAGAAAACAGCTTCTACGCAGCTGCCTGTTGCCAACTTGAGTGCTGACCTCCAGGAGCTGATCCTGCTCCTGATTGAAGGAGAGCAGCGTACTCGGCGTGTGGGCAGCGAGTTAGGATTGGCGGAGGAGGACTATAAAGGAGGAGAGAGACGGCATGCACCAGGAACATCTAAGGGGAACATCTGAAGGAACACCTGTGCAGCCCCTGAGAGAGCCGGCCGGCGGTGTGCCGCTCCCCTGCGGAAGTGAGGAAAGTGGCCAGGGGGAACCGCCCTTCCACGGAGGTGGAAGGGACAGTAGCCAACCCGGGAAGAACCAGCAGCAAACCCGGGGAGGGCCGAGCAGACAAAAGAACAGCGCAGGGTCCTGTGTCGTTCCTCCACGAAGACGGGGAGCGACAAGAGGTGTATTTTATAGAACTTCAAAAAACACTTTCCAGAGGTAACTGACCTGGACAGATCATCACATTCTGCTCCCCATTCCCCGTCCTTCATATTGACTACACACAATGTCACACTTGAGCTCTACCAGTTTTTGAAACCAAGAGGTGATATTTGGGATAGAAGCTACAGACCCAAATGATGGATCCAGAAGTTTGATACAACTTTTGTGAGGATGAGATGGTCATTAAGCCACCATACTAACCCAATCCTTTTCTGAATTATGCTTTGTGAAGAAGGCATTTATAGATAACTTAAACCACTGTTCACTGTCATCATGGCCTTTTCTGGTATGTGTACTCAGGCTCAAGCCAAATTCACATTTTTAAGTTAAAATGTTTGCCCTCCGCCTTGTATGTCCAATGATTTTTTAAAGTGATCTCTGGCACCTGCATGAAATTCATGAAGATCGTCAAACTTTCAATCATCTTCTATAGACTGGGAATCCGAAAGTATTCCAACTATTCAGATAAAGTAAGAGCCTTTCATTTTCCAATAAAAATGTGAAGGTACTTTAAGAATTTTATGGGAAGATATTTAAATGGTGAGAAGCTGCACTGACCTTAGCCACAGAAAGATACTCTTTCCCAATAAACAAAATAAATAAATAAATAAATAGCCACGTTTCCAAGATATTGAACAAGAGAAATTTTCAGTAGAGAAGTAACAGAAAAGAACAGAGATTTCCTTGGGCAGCAAGGAGTGAGGACAGATATTCTGCTGCCATCAACCACTGTTGCCAGTCAACAATGGATCTAGCTCCTGGCTGGAGAATGTCATATTGCCAAGATAAGGCAAGAAGAAAGTGCCATGACTCCCAAAACGGGCAGCTCTAAATGCAGGAAAATTCAACAGTCCAACTGAATTCAAGTTCACCCTAGGGAACTGACCAGGGTCTAAATGACTATGGTGATACAAAACACTTGGCATCCTCCTTTCCCCTGCCAACATGCCAGACTCAGTTTGCTGTGGTAGAGTCACTGCTGAATTGTGTTCCGAGTCCTGCTGCCATCAAAAGACAGCCAGTGATCACTGACGTCATAAATAAGAGTGTCAGTGGTTAAATCAACAACAGGAGTCACTGTGCACTTGCTCCCCTTGTGGGACCCCTGTCCTTAATGATGTATACTATGAGAATTAATGGTAAAACTTGTCTTCAAACTGTACTTTATACTTTATGTGTCTGTATGGGTGCAAATAGTTGGAATTTCTATTTTGTATAGAGTTGGTCTTCTGTATATAAATTCAATTAAAAATGAACCTTGGCCGGCGCCACGGCTCACTAGGCTAATCCTCCGCCTGTGGCGCCGGCACCCCAGGTTCTAATCCCGGTTGGGGAGCCAGATTCTGTCCTGGTTGCTCCTCTTCCAGTCCAGCTCTCTACTGTGGTCCGGGAAGGCAGTGGAGGATGGCCCAGGTGCTTGGGCCCTGCACCTGCATGAGAGACCAGGAGGAAGCACCTGGCTCCTGGCTTCAGATAGGCGCAGCACGCCAGCCGTGGCAGCCATCTGGGGGGTGAAGCAACAGAAGGAAGACCTTTCTCTGTGTCTTTCTCTCTCTCACTTTCTAATTCTGCCTGTCAAAAACAAATGAACCTTAATGGAAAATGGAATGGGGGAGGGAATAGGAGGTAGGATGAGAGTGGGGGTGGGAGGGCAGGAATGAAGGGGGGAAGAAACAGTATATCCCTAAAAGCTGTACATATGAAATTTGTATTCATTAAATAAAAACCTTCAAAAAAAGAAGACACCCAAGCCAGCACTTTGCATGACAGAGAGCAGAACCCATGTACCCTACAACTGTGGGCGTTCTGAATAGTTCTGGACAACTATACGATCCAGGAGTGGGTTCTTCTCAGCTTTTCAAGGATAGTAAGAGTGACCTATACAAAGTCTGAGAGGACATGACCTGAGGAAGTTTCCTTTGTAACTCCTATCACACGGTGCTTGGAGTCCCAGGCACAAGCCCCATCATCACCCATGCATACTGTGTGGGATCTGCAGACAATTCCATCTGTGCCTTGCAGAAGTAGGAATGTTGTTGTTGGTATCAAAATATCTGGAGTAACCTACACTTACTTGAGGTGTCTGGAGAGCTCTATCTACATTTCTCAGCTTCAGACATGTGGATACCACCATTTCCAATATGACTGGCTCTTACGCTGGGAGACCTGGATAATTATCCAACTGCATCCACTACAGAGTCATACTCCTAATCCCAGGAACTGCTCAAACTTGACCATTTACCAGTCACTAACAGAATTGTCAGACTAGTCACTTATGGACACTGATGATTTTGATTAAAGCAAAAAAAAAAAAAATACTCAGAGGCTTCACTTCTGAGCTCACCTAGAATTAAAGGCCAACCAAAAGCCAGTGGATATCCTGCATACTATGAAAACAGTAAACACTTTTCCAATAAAACCTACTCCATAAAGAAGTGATTCCATCAGATACACAGATACCATTGTAGGGACACAGGCAAAAAGAAAGAAAGAAAAAGAAAGAAAGAAGAAAGAAGACGAAAGGTAGTGAGTGTGATACCTCCGAAAGAACACAGTAGTTCTCAGGAATCGATACTGATCTGAATGACATCTGTGAAGAGCCTGAATAGAATTCAACATAATGATTGTAAGGAAACTCAGTGTGATGTAAGAGACTACAGATAGACTGCTTTTGAAATTTATCAATTTAATCTTTTAAATTCCTAGTTTTTAACAGATTCAATGTGCTTTGTAGATGCAACTCTTAAGAACATAATGATATTCTTTCCTTCCTTCCAATATTTTACCACACTCACTTCATGTGTAGATATCATATATATACATATTCTATTTTTCTTGAAAACAGATATTAATATCACAAAGTGAGAGGTTTGTGATAACATACATAACATGGAGAAACAGGTATATTGTCAGGCACACTGCACAATTCAGTGAAGCTGTGGAAATTTTAGTCTTTCATTATGTAGGCTTCCTACAACATTCTCAATGTATGATTAAGTCTTGAGTTGGATGATGTTTTGGAATTGTATACATGTGAAAGCTAATGTCTCCCCATTTCTTAAAATTTTTTCTCTAGAAGCCACATGAATTATACCATTCTTTCAGTGAAAAACTAAGTTTGAGATATACAGGTCTTCCTAAGAAGATATTTCTGGATCTAGGTCATAATATATAGAAAACATGCTGTACATGTTGGTTGATGTTTCTATTATCTCACTTTTTGTATCTTTCACTAAATAATTCATTCATTTTTATGGAGAGAAACTTATCTGGTTGGTAGTCTTGAAAAATATGTTTCAAAAATATTAAATAAATATAATGACACATATATCCATCTAGACTCTCAAATAGCAGACAGAGCTGTTTACTCCAGATTGTTTGACCTGTCTTACACAGCTCATCTGATTTGACCCACCTTACCCTGTCATTCATAACATTGTCATCTGTCCCTATCTCATCCTCCCTACTCAGAATGCAGCACGGCTAATTTCAGGGGCATAAAATCTTCATTGTTCCAAATCACCATACTTACAAGTGGATCCTGCTTGATTTAAGACTTCTGACATTGCCTTGAAATTCTTAGTAATAAAGGACCACACATTTTCATTTTGTGCTTGGCCTTGCATATTCGGTATTCAGTCCTGTCTCTGGGCTTCAGACCGACTTTTGAGTTTTAAATTTGCTGTTTTTCCTAACCTTGTTCTTGCATTCTGTCTGGGTTACAACTCTGTCAATCCCAAGATTATTTCCCATTTTAGACACAGAACAAATATCATCTCCTATGGGGGGTTTTCCCACATCTTTAAAATATGATTTGGAGACTACTGCTCTACCTTTTATGACATCTCAGTTTAATCTTTGTAGACTTTATCCTAAAGGATGATAGCTTCTTGTTATTTGTTTTCCCCTTAGACTGTAATTTTTTGGATGGGATCAAGAGTTTATGTATATTTTCATAAATGAAATAACTTGATATCAAGGATAAAATGAACACTTATTATATGCTGTTGTATTAAATTAAATTCCGCAAAAAAATCAACATACGTTTCATAAGTTAAAAAGTGATAGCCTCACCTATTATATACCTAATACTTGCCAATTTATTTTTACCGTATGGTTGTAACAGAAAACTCTTGGAGAATGAAAAACATATTGCAAAGTCAATTAAGACTAATAAGAAAAATTTATTTTGGTATAGTACATGAAATATAGCAAATGCAATAGAAAAAGCATCCCAGTAATTTATTGACTAGAAATGCATACAATGCTAAGGAAAATACGCATGCTCTCTCTGCAAGCATATGTGAAGGAATGGAATAGAATCCCAGGCAAATATGCACCCAAATAGAAAAAAAGAAAGCAATAACACAAAGCCGGCGCCGTGGCTCACTAGGTTAATCCTCCACCTTGTGGCGCCGGCACACCGGGTTCTAGTCCTGGTGGGGGCACTGGATTCTGTCCCGGTTGCCCCTCTTCCAGGCCAGCTCCCTGCTGTGGCCAGGGAGTGCAGTGGAGGATGGCCCAAGTGCTTGGGCCAGCACCTGGCTTCTGGCTTCGGATCAGCGCGGTGCGCTGGCCACAGAGGCCATTGGAGGGTGAACCAATGGCAAAGGAAGACCTTTCTCTCTGTCTCTCTCTCTCACTGTCCACTCTGCCTGTCAAAAAAAAAAAAAAAAAAAAAAAAAAAAAAAAAAAAAAAGCAATAACACAATAGAACAACACATAAAACATTTACAATTTTCCAAGAGTTCAGGGTATACCACCCTTCACAGATTTTGCCCCTAGATCTATTATTGGACTATTGTATTTGGAAACTCTATGAAATTACCTAGATCTTGGAAGATAAGGTGAGATGCACTATGAGAAAGTTGAATAATTAGTTAGGATTTGTCATTTTATTTATTTTTTCTCTAATTTTAGGGACATAATATGGAGGTAAATTGACAAAAGAAAAAATAATCATGTCTACCATTGTGCATAAATAACTTTTTTCCAAGAAACACTTCTTTTGCATTATGGTGCTTAATTCCATGGAAAAAGCAAATAGAACTTAAGTGCAGAGCTCTGGGTTCTTCACTTTACTTTTTTTTTTTTTTTTTTTTTTTTTAGCAATCACCTGTGCATTAGTTAGCAAGTAATTGTACCTCATTTTGTTTAGAAATCTTAAAGTAAAAATATGATTTGATATGAACTATCATATTTTTACACGGACTCTCCACCAAGAAGACAGATTATATACATAAAGAAATGGAATTTTCAAAAAGTGATATTTTCCCTTTAATTTGTCTACAAGCAATAGCAGCCAAAATCTATTCGTGAAACATGCCTTGATTTGTTTATGCCTAATCAAGGAAAATGCTGATAAACATCCAGCCTCATTTTTTTTCACTTTTATTTACTTATTTCATTTGAAAGCCAAAGTCACAGAGAGAAAGAAAGATGAAAAAAGTAAAATAGAGAGAGAGACAGGGAGATATCTTCTATCTGCTGGTTTATTCTCCAAATTTCTGCATCAGCCATGACTGGGCCCAGCAAAGCCAGGAGCAATCATTTCAGTCCAAATGTCCCTTGTGCTTGGCAGGGATCCAACTACTTCAGCCATCACCTGCTACTCCCATGGTGCACATTAGCAGGAAGTTATAATTGGAAGTGGAGCAAGGACTTGAATCCAGGTGTTGTACTATATCTGAAGCAATGTTTTAACCACTGCACAAAAGCCATCCTAAATATACCTTTAAATGCATACCTACAATAATGACCGATTCTAATCCCTCAACTAAACAAGAGATTCTAATCCTTCAGCTAAATAAGCAGTCTTTGAGGTTTGTGGAATATCACTAATATTAACTTTTTAAAAATTATTAATGTCCATTAATCACAGTGTCTCCATGTTATATTCCAAAGGTTACTCTACATCAGACACTTTTGAATTCTTTGTTACTATAAAGACATCTGGATCTCATTTTATGCCTAGCAAATCAATCTATGAGTATAGATTCTAGAATCACTGAACTTTATCTCACTTCTGTGATTTTTTTTGGCACTAACATTTTTGTTCCACATATATGCATGGTATTTCCATTACTATACATAATAGCATTTGAGGTTCACCTAAATTAAAAGAGTTTGGAGACATGATGTTTGGTAAGTTAAGAAAATAATTTACACTACAAAGAACTCAAAGTTAAAGCTCACAATCAATCTCATGTGTCAGAGATCATGTCCAAGGGCTGAACTACTCAGTTTGTTTTAGGAATTGTTTGAGAAGATTGTGAGACCCATACTCAATTTTATTTCTATGAAATAATATGTCCAATATTGTGTACCTCCAATAACAATTGAAAAATAGAATGACTGGGTAAAAGAGAATAATCTAAATCATTTTTAAAATAAAATACTATAGACAGGATTCATCATAATTTGATTATTCATTATTTTTAAATCTTCCCTTTTTCTTTAACAGTGGCCATTAAATTACCCTGATAAACTCACTCTTGAAGGTGACAGTCAATAAAAAATACTGATTTGACATTTGCTGTTATGTCAAGTCCCTCCCCTCCAGTTGACAGTAAGGAGTGGGGGTTCTTAGACCCAGATTTCACAAGTTCTCTGGGTTGCAGGTTCCCCCCTCCTTGTAAAATGAGTATTCTGAGCACAACAATCTCAGCTGAATTTAAATGTTTTTGTCTTTCCTCTTTTTTTCATCCAGTCTCTTCCTGAACAATCATCAAGGACATATTAGATGAATAGAACAAGGTTAGCATCCATGAAAACGGAAACACATTTTTAAATTAAAAATTTGATAGAAAAATGGCTTATTCACATCATTTCAAAATACCTTTCCACAAAAAAACCTATTGATTACAGAAGGAAAATGACTAACTTGACCCTGGAGAAGTCTGGCAGACACCGCTCTAATGAAGTAATTAGAGGGAACACTGTCAATAATGAGACCATTTGCAATGCGTTTGCCTGAGAGAATTAATGAGGAGAACACAATATCAATTCTGTGATAGGCCTGCCAACAATGTACACATCAGGAGGAAACATAAGACAACCTCAACAGAGAGACATTCTACAAAATTATTGGCTTTAATGTTCAATAGGATCAAGATCACTAAAGCCACAGCAAGACAAGCATTTTTCAGACTGAAGTATAATAAAATTAATATCTTATCATAAGCTGAATCCTTTACTATAAAGGACATGATTTAAAAAATTGGTAGGGGCCAGCCCTGAGGCATAGCAGTTTAAGCCACCACCTGCAACACAAGTATCCCATATGGGCATTGGTTTGAGTTCCGGCTGCTCCACTTCCAATCTGGCTCCCAGATAATGCTCCTTGGAAATCAGCAGAGGGTGGCTTCTAAATATTTAAAAAATGATTGGGCCCCTGCAACCATGTGATAGACCCAGATGAAGCTCCTGGGTCCTGCCTTAGGTCTGGCCCAGCCCTGGCCATTGCAGCCATTTGGGGAGTGAACCAATGGATGGAAGAATTTTCTCTCTCTACCTCTGTCTCTCCCTTTCTGTAACTCTGCCTTTCAAATGATTAAGTAAATCTTAAAAAAGAAAATTTTTGAAACTTGAATGGCTCTGACAATATCGTATTTCAGTAACCATCTATTAAAGTATTCAGAAGAATTGGGGCACCTGATCACTACCTTAATTTCAAAATCAGAATGAAGTGTTGGTACTGCCTTTACATATTTGCCATTAAGCTTTATATTTTTCTAAAATAAGAGGAAATATATGAAAAGATATTACCCAATACCAGTGATACAACCAGATGTACCTCTAAACAAATAAATATTGACGTGATATATTTCACACTCCTGATTATTATTGTATCTTTTTCTCAAATTGGTAATTAATAATCTATTTTGTGCTGTTGAGTTTTAAACTATAAAAACATCAAAATACCTTGGCACAGTGTGCAGAGCATTAGCTTAGTATAAACATTTGTTAAGGGCGACTCTGGGCCTGCATTGTGGAGCAGCATGTTAATCAATGCCTGCAATGTTAGCATCCTATATGGGCACTGGTCCAAGTCCCAAATGCTCCACTTCCAATCCAGTTCCCTGCTACTGCACTTAGGAAAGCAGTTGAAGATGGCCCAAGTACCTGTGTTTCTGCCACCCATGTGTGAGACTTGAGTGATATTCCTGGCTCCTGGCTTCAGCCCATCCAGCAGATGGAAGATCTCGCTCTCTCTCACACACACCTTCTCTCTCTATCACTCTCACTCTGTCACTCTACCTTTTCAATAAATTAAAAAGAGGGACCCTGACCAAGTTAGAATGATAACTGAGAATAGAAGTTTTTAGGTAATCCCCTAACCTACACACTGTCCATGCCAGATTTTCTAACACCATATTGGAGAACTGTCATCAAATGCATTCGATGGCTCCAATTTAATAAAATGTGAAGGCTTTAGTGAAGCATTGAGAGACAAAGAAAATCCTAAAGGAAAAAGTTTCCTATTAGAACACTCTTCCTCAGTATGAGTCATGTAGGAAATTTCAATGGAGAGGATAAGTTTTAAACTGAGGAAATATAAGCTTTTATTTTCTTTGGATTTTTAATAATTTAAAGTACCATTAAATTAAAATACTTCACAATGGTAAAAGTTGTAG